>NC_051198.1:24790143-24862643 GCF_015220075.1 Falco rusticolus | reverse complement strand
TAAATATACTCCCGATTATTCTTTGCCAGCTAAAGTAGCTCTAATGAAAGTCGTGGGCAGATGACAGTCCCTTGAGTTAGGTCCTGGGCGAGTTTCTCTGTCAAATATTACTAAATCATCTTATTTCAGTAATTTGCCGTAGCCTTATGAAATAGATTATGTTGGCCTTTTAAGAGCAAGATTTGGCCCTGACATTGTTCCATTAGTTTTGAAGTAAAACGTGATAGCTTATTTCCCAAAGACTACAGCAAAATGTAGGTTTTAGGGCTGCCTAGGACATCAGGGAGGCTGTTCAGTGATCTGAGCAGACTATTATTTTACAGCAAGGGAGGCCTGTTTTGTGAATGTTTCTGGTAAAAAAAGTTAGGTTGGAAAAGCTCATGCTTCAACCCTGCTCAGAAAAAGGACTAGAGAAGGAACCCAGGAGCTACCTCATAAAACATTGATACAAGTGTTGAGATGGTCTAATGATTTAATGAACACCCAGAGAAAAGGAACCCCTGTGAATTTTTTGTCCCTGATATCAAAAGACTTTGGCTGTTTCGAACACAGGAGGCAGGTTTTCTGAAGCTACTGTTGCAACGTGTTAGGACAGAGGCATAGCACAGAGAGAGGCCTCAGGTGCTTGGGCGTCGTATTAAAGCTCCGAGGTGTGTGCCGGAGCCATTTGCTGTCAGTCCTGAGCAACGACCATGGTGGGACACCAGGAATGTCTTCTGGCTGCTTTCGCAGGGTGCTGAAGCTGTGTCACTTGGTACGAATGACTCTTCTACATAGTGACTATCTACCGGTAAAAAGCCCTTAAATTCAGTTGAAAGTTTTCCTTCATTTGAGAAGCAAAGTTTGGAAAACTTTGCAAATAAGTGTTTTTATTTTAGGGGCTGTAAAAGAGGAGGTAAGCAGGGTGATGGCATGTGCTATGACAGGCAGGCAAAAAGTGTGTGGCTGCCAGTAGCCAAGTGGCTGCAGGTCCTCGTTCAGAGAGCTTGTAGTGTAGCAGGCTTCCATACCGCACACCTTTGCATACCTGTATTTTAGACATGGAAAAAATTCTCAGGAGAGACTGCAAAGGATGAGCAAGAGAGAAACTACGTGCAAAGACAGGATGGCAGACCTATCAAAGACTCTAGCAAGGTATTTCCCAACATAATTATTAATTAAAAACTGATTAATTCAGCCTACTTGTCAATTTTAGGCTATGGCCCCTTTCCTGAAAGAATTATTGTTTGCTTGTGTCTTAACATGTGGTGAAGCCAAACAGAAGTCACCTTTCAGCTATCATACAGAATAACCAGAAGAATCAGGAAAAATGCTTGACACCCAACTAGCCTCAACAGTTGGTACACTGTAGCTGTCAGCATGAAATCAAGTGCAAAATTGCCAGATTTGGAGTCCTTCCTAAAACTGCTTGCTCTGTCAAGTGGAAGTAAAGGACATTGACCAGAAAAATGACACAAGACTTTTCCAGAGGCGATCTTTGCAGAAACTCCGTTTCACCTACACAAGAACTGTACCCTTCATCTACACGCTGAGCTGCCAGTTTAGGAAAGACTTGTCACTCTCTCTGCCTCACAACCTGCATAGAAATCTGGTAAAAATCAGAAGAAAAGTCCTGGTAGTTTTTTTGGCTTTTTTTTTTTTTTTTTTCAAATGGATATGGTTTAGTCTTCCTAAAAGTAAGAAATCTGCCATGAGAACTTTCTGCTGCTATAAATGGTGAACTTATAGTAACTTGCTTGTAGAGGAGTGAAGGCAGTGGGTTGATGAGCATTGATAACATGCAGCTGTGGCCTTGCCTCGAAGGCAGTGGGTTGATTGACATGGATGATGTGCAGCTGTAGCTCGTTCTGCTAAGTAGTTAAATAGCCCTGAGGATTGTGGGAGGGGGGCTTGGATGGAGGAGGAGTAGGGTGGTTTGGTCTCTGGAGGAAGGAGATCCAGCATGGACAGGAGAATCTGGCCAGTTGTAAAGCCTTGTTGCAGCCTACTACTGCAACGCTTGCTGTTATCTGAGCAGAGTTTTGAGGCTATTTTATAAGAGGTGAAGAAAAGGAAGGACTTAAAGAATGATAAGCATTAGTGCAGCTGTGCTCTATATAGGTATGTGTGTGATATATGTGTATTTTGACATCGATCTCTACAAAAAAGTGTCTTGTATTTGGTTTTGTTTGAGATGGGTGAAAACTTAGGCAACAACTTGTCCCAGCAGGAATGTATTGTAGATATCTTTTAAAATAAGAAGAAATGGCAAATAGGGAAGGTAAATTTTTATTTTCAGAATAAATCATAATCATGAACAAAATGGGCTTCTGCCACATTGTTTATGTAGAAAAAAATATTCTGTCTTTCAAAGGGATGCTGTGGTGTTCTCTTTTTTTTATTATTTTTCTGCT
Source organism: Falco rusticolus (assembly GCF_015220075.1). Classification (NCBI taxonomy): domain Eukaryota; kingdom Metazoa; phylum Chordata; class Aves; order Falconiformes; family Falconidae; genus Falco; species Falco rusticolus. Next base: position 24,860,250 of record NC_051198.1, on the reverse strand, counting down.
GTAATTTCTGTAAGCATGACAAATATTACAGTTTTGCCACCCAAATAATTGTACTGAATCAAAGATTGTGAATCCTTTACGGTTATGTACATCAGGGGTTATCTTCACCCAACAAGACATTAATGACTCCAGTCAAGGAATATGAAGTTTTTGAGAAGTAGAGGTGATATAGGAAGATCATTTGCATTGGCTGCATGCTAATTAGAGAATAAACCACATTCCAGTGTTGTAACAGACTTTAACTGAGTAAGCTCCCAGAAACGGTTTACTGTCTCATCTTCATGTTGATACTAAGTTATAATTGAAAAACTAATAGATTAGCCATGTCCTCCCCAAAGTGTTTGATTTAAAGTTCAAGCTTTTTTAAGTACTATATATTGCCATTAGGATAAAATATTGGGTAGTACTATCTCCTGGACACCATATTTTTAAGAATATGTTTCATGCCTCATTTACCAGAAATGTATTGAGATTTTCCTGAGCCAACATTCAAAGAATAACTTGACATTTTTCATAGTGAAATGCTATGTTTTTTCTTTTAATTCCCTTGCTGCCCTGAACTGCTATTTTGAATTACTCTGTTTGTTTGTTTACAATCTAAAGCTCAAATAGAATATGTTTGTGTACTGCATACAAAATGTGTAAGAAGTTGTTAGATTTTCAAAGATAAAATAGCATCATAGAATGTATAAAAGCAAAAAAAAAAAAATAATTGCTGCATACTGCATTACTTAGCTTAACTATCAATCACAAACATGCACAGGTCTCCACACCTCTCATATGTCTATACAGCTGCTTGGTCCAGTCTGTGGAGTGGGACAACTAATAGCTAGCCAGAGACTGAGTTTCCAGGTATTTCTTGGTGGCAGCAGGCTCTTGGAAAGCTCTTGATTCCTGTAAACTGGCAAGGGAAGCAGCAAGTAAAGCACAGTTATGGTATGTGATGCCAGAGACTTGCCTGCTTAGAACAGGGAAGCGATCCCTGCTGGGGTGAGATTTCTCAGCTCTATGTAGTCAACTTACTTGGTGAAGCACGCTGTTCTTCTCCAGCTAGTACATTAGGTACCTGCAGCCTCACACAAGACCTGTACTGATCAGACTGAAGTTTAGGCTGAGATACTGTTGTTCAGTTTGAAACAAAGGGGGTATGTGGAGAAACCATCATTTGAATTGAAACAAAAATAAATTCTACCAGAAATCATATCTTGTCAATGTCTTAGTACTGAGTAATGCAAGTGGTTGCTTTCTCCCTGCATGACCTTCGTTCTGAAGGTCTGTCTCCCAGGCTGGCTAAAAAGGTTCTGCAGAAGCTGCCACAAGTGGTATGTGTTTAGAAGATCGTCACTGTAGAATGGCAGAACTTACATGCTTAGTCCCTTGTACGCTGAGTACATACACTGTTTGAGATGCTGAGATGTAGTTAAGGAGACTGGGAAATGTTGAGACAGTGTGTTTAACCCTCTGTGTGGAGGCAATGTCGTGTCAGAACACTCCCTCTCGGTTACTACGGAAAGATTGCCTGCTGATAGCACTGCACAGAGTCCCTTGCTGCCTTAGCACTCCCAATGTAGTTTAGCAATTCTGCCAGGTTCCTTAAGTTTTCCCTTTGTTACCACCAGTGACACGTCTGTTAAGCATTTCTCTTGCTGCGTTGCTCCATGCTCTCATGAAGTGTCAGATTTTCTCTTCCACTCTATGCTGTAGAGCAGAAAGTTGGACAAGATGAGAGACAGAAGAGAGCAGAAGCTCTTGAAGATACATAACTAAAATGTTTAAACTGAAAGAAACAGATGAAGAACAATGCGGAGTGTGATGTGTGTCAGAATGCATATTTTGGGTGTGTTTCTTAAAGATGTCTATTCACACCTTTTCAGATCTTACAGCACACAACTAGTCCCACTGGTTTTAGCAGGGCTACCCATACAAGCAAGGCGAGGTTCTCTGTTCTCTTCCCATTCCTGCAGGACTAATAAGAAAAATCCAGAACAGAAGAAAAGATAGTCTGGTAATTTTATTCACATCAAACCTGAATAGTTCAAGCTCAGGTCTGCAGTTCCACAGAACCCGTTCATCACCAAGACTAGTCGAGACAGTTCAGGAACAGAGATGAGATTCAAAAATCTCTTCAACACCAGATAAACTGTAAGGCTGCAAATCACACAGCATAAACTACCACAGGCAGCAAACATGGAATAAACAGGGATGAGCATGGCGAACAAAAGAAAGAGCTAGGGTTAATTCAGGTTCACAGTGGGCTTTGGATCTGAACTAAAAATGTATCTTTTAAATGCAAATAGAGAAAAATGATGGGCATTTGCATGATTGACAGCCTTTCGAAATAGAAATGTTGCTATAATTAAGCAATAATGTATGAGTGAGTGTACATTATGACAAATTGGAAGCTTGGTTGATTAGATTGAGCATATAAACTGTCAGTATAATTATCACATTTTAATCATTTTTCTCCATTTTTTATAACAGCATTGTCTTCAGCCTCATTTGGTGCTTATTAGATTGATATTCTAAGAGGAATTGTACAACATAAAACATGTCCTTTAACAGGATGAACTTTAGATAAGACTTTAGGTATGACTATAAATATTTATAATGGTGGCTGTTGTGTCTCAACTTTTTGCCACATCTTATGTGTCAAATAATGTTGGTTTAGAGCTTTCTTTATCATGATAAAATATTATAGACTGAACATACTTTATCGCACTAAGTACTCACATGCTTACTATGTATTTTAAGCTGTCGTAGGAAAAACATATCACATTGTTATAGCTGAATAATGAATTAATGATACACATTGCAATGATTAACAAGATGCTGAGTCAATCAGTGTGGGAGCAAGGTTTTTCCATTTTCATGCAACTATGCTGAAATGTATGTAATTTTTGAAACAACAAAACATTCTTTGCTAACACCCAGGAAACAGCAATATTTTAATCAGCTTAAAAGGTTTAATTTTGTACTGGTTACCTTTCTAAAGTGTAAACCACTGGAGTAGGAAGCCCCTGAAACTGCAGTATAACAAAGAAAACAGATTCTTAACATGGTCATGCTCTTACAGTCTTACCCTATCTCAAATTAGATCTGAGCAGTTCTTCACTACTGTTGAAATAAGAAGGTGGAAGGTGGCCTCGGTGTTAAAACACAGGTCTGTGAAACAAAATTCTCCAGGTGCTTTCACCATTTCTGCCACTGGTTTGCTTCTTGGCCTCGGGCAAGATGTTTATCTGCTCCTCAGATTAGTGGCCCATTGGGAAACAGAGAAGATTAGTAGCTCATTGGGAAGCAGAGATACACACACGTGCTCTGCAGGGATTATTGGAAAATTAATGTGCTCCAGGTCTCAGTTTACTGCTGTTAAAATTCACACTGTGTAACCTACTCAAGGCTTTGCAGCTGCTGTAGAGAGAGAAGTGTAGACTTTATGTGGCCTTTCTGGCCAATGGTGAATTTCCTTGTTAAGGATAACTACCAGAGTTGACAGTAAATTGTTCAGTGAGGAATTACATAGAACTAATCACAGCAATAGAAAGATCTTAATTATTCTCAGATTACTTAAAAGTATTCAGTAGCAATGGTTTCAATGACCTTTTCTATGAAAATTTGGGAAAGAATGGCTTGAGGAAAAAATTCCAGGTGAAATAGGTGTCTTCCAGAAATTATTCCTTCCATGTCCTCTGAAGTATATACTCAATAAATTGAGAGTGTTATCTTTTCTAAAGGTACCTTACGATATTGACAGTGAAATCTGAGATATGAAAGCCCTCATTAGTTGATTATTTTTAGAAATGGAAGATTGCCAAACAATCCTGCTTGCACATTTGGTATAGTTTGCTTTGTCTGTGTTTATTTCCTTTCCTAGGCTTTCCACAAATCATCTTCGGAGTTGATGCTAGAAATGTTCTCAGAAACTCCTATATTGTAGGCTTAACTTGAAGAATACTTGCAGAAAGTTATGTTGAATTCAGAAGTGTGAGGATTCATGTAATAAACTTAGTATTAATACAGAATTTTCTTGATCCTTTGGAAATTTACTTTCTGACCTCAGTTTTTAACTTTGCAGTCCTCCAACAACATACTTCAGCATTTCAACAGTCTTCATGAAGTTCAAGGTGAAGATGTTATTTCAAGTCTTAGATATTGCTGTCTACGCAGAATAATCATGTGCAATTCTTAATTCTTCTGCTACTACTTCTAATGACCCAATTACCAGTAAAACACATAAAAGCAAGATTTTAGCATTGATTTTTCCCTTGATTTTCTCAATAGCTTTCACAAATCTGAACTTAACATGCTTTTTATCATAGTTGTAAGGGTTTGATGTTGGATCCTACTAAGTTTATTTAGTGTTTCAAAAGACTCAGTGAAGCCCATTCCATGAACTTATCAAGGAGCCTCATTATGGTATTAAAATTATGTAAGAAAATGATGAGTAAATGGCCAGGTCTTGATTGGAAAGCAACTTGACAGTAAAGTGTCTCAAAATTCAGTAAACTAATATTTTTGTTGAAGAGATTTACTCTGCTAAGGGGCTTCAAAGATGTAGATGACTAGCAAGGTGGGAAAGCTTGCTGACTGACATATTAGTTAGCTTAGTGAGGCTAAGGGAGTCTTCCAGGTATAGCTTTGTGTGACGGAATTTGGCAAGGGACAGGTAACAGCCCCCTGCCACGACAGGTTCCCCGGCTGCATTTTGTGTTGCCCTGAGATCACTGCATAGGTAAGTGACAGCAGAAGAAGAGTAGAAGTGCTGTGTCTCAACATTACAAATACTGCCAGGAAGGCAGCTCAGCATTTGCATCGATCCCGTCGAAGGGTGCGTGGGTGCGGAGCCGTTTGCAGAAGCAGCACGGGGATCCATGCGGGGAGATCCAGTGCCACTGCCCGCTTGCTGCAGGGACCCAGCTCATGGGGAGGTAGCTCGGGTGGTGTAGCTTGGCTCAGCGCGGTGGAAAACAAACCCTGCACCTTGCTGAGCTTTGGGCTTGGTAAAACAGAGTGCGCGCACCTCTGTGATGCGCCTCGAGGCTTTTGGATAACCCGCGCCAAGAGCTGCCAGTCGGCGCGGGCTGACGGAGGCAGCGTGAGCTGCTGGGGCTGCGCACTGCAGCGAGGCGACTGCACAGCATCCTGACGAGAGCTGGCTGGCATCCAGCCACCGGGGAGCATGGGCAGAGCAAAATTACACCTGTCTGTATGCATCTGTGTATACTGCCCAGCCAAAACACACTGGTGCTCTCAAGGACACTTTCTCCCAAATGTCAGGAAGTGCCACAAAAATAGTTAGCTAAACCTGGTAGACAATAATGCCACAGCAAGCGGCACTTGGATATCTGTGCTGGGACAGGTAAAAAGCAAGAGGAAAATTTAGTTTTCAAATGATAGAGGGCTAATTTCCTTGCCGGTGAAAGCAGGCTCTCTGTATTGCATATACCCCCTCGTACACCAGAGCTAGCTCTGGGCCAGCAAAGTGGAGAAGGTGACAGAAATGTAACCTGAAAAAGCATTCAGGTTTGGTTTGGTAGAAAAAAAGAGCAAGGGCTTAGATCTCCTCGTATTTTAAGGATTCTGCTTCACCTCTCATGATGTTAGAAGATTAATTTACTTTCCCTTTTGTTTTGTACCAGTGTGTATTCCGTAGCATTAATTTATTCCTCAAGGTCTGATAACATCAGTTCTGTGTCCATTGTCATCAAAGTGTATAGGTGATGTGTAGAAATGATAACAAGGTTGCATTTTTTCTGTGCTTGATGCCTATTCAACAAAACAGCCTGCTAAGCATTCTTCTTAGAATTCTCTATTGTCCAGTTTGCTGGAAGAGCCCGAAATATTTTTCTGTCCTGTAAAAGAAAATTAATTCTTTCATGAATTTAGACATCAGAGAAATATCGACTTACAAAATTGGTAAAATACTCTTTTTTTGTATGTCTTCCACACAGGCATTTCTTGTTCTTGAGATTGCCTAATAATTTTTATTATAATCATTCTATGTTCACTTATGCACTTGGTAAATATTAGCAGAGACTCCTGCTAGAGAAAAATGTTTTGCCCTTGCTAAAAATTCTGGAGATCTCTTCAGAAGAATCTAACCTTCTCATACTTAGGCATCGATGACTGAATTCTAGCAAGAAGACAGCCTTTACGTAAGGTGTTTGCTTCTGTTATTCAAGTGAGCTGACCTGTAAACCTTTCAAAACAAAAAAACCCAGCCCTTTTACCACACTGTAGACTTTTAAAAGTTAACAGCAAAATTCCCCTGGTGATATAGCTGTTCTGAAAAAGATTGAATAAAAATCCAAGCAAGGCTTTTCCTGCAGTAGTATCCTTGGGTTGCTAAGGGAAAGTTTAGTTCTGGCACTGCCAAACTTCGCAACTTAATCAGGTTTAATAGAGTCTTTGTTTATGTAGAACACGGAAAACGTACGGGTTTAAACTTACTCAAGAGACTTGTCCTCCTTGGTTCCAGTTTAGTCAGGTCCTTTAATTTCAAGCTGCTAAATTTCCTTGAATTTAAATATGACAGAAGGCTTTCATATGGCACCATGTCGGTGTACCCTCTTCAATCACGGCTTCTGTCCTGCAGACCTCAGACAAGTCCGCAGATTTCATGGTCACTGTTGGGATCATATTTTTTCTGTGCCTGATGGAAAGTTATATTATTTGCAGAGTTCCATGTCTACCAGGATTAGCCAGATTGTAAACCAGGACAAATTATCTTGATCAATGACTTCATAAGGAGAAATACGTCTGACTAAACTGAAAGCAAGTAAATATGAGATTATTTGAAAAATATATATCGACAAGGAATGAGAAGAGCTTTGTTTAAAGTTCAGAAATGCAGTAGTTTTTTTTTTACAAATGGGTTTGAAACATTTACCTGCTTTCCGCAGTTTTATGTAGAAATCTCGTCTTCTGTATCTCTATGTGGAATATATCTTTCTAGACAAAGGATTTATCGTCAACATATATTACATGGAAGTAAAATTTGCCATTTGTAAATGTATGTGCCACACAAATATTTGGGAGTTGTACCTCTTTTCTGCACTTCTATGTTTGAAAGATATCTATTCTGTCCATTTCTAATTATCTGCCCATTTCTAATTACAGCTGTAGGAAGCAGAATTCCATTTTCTGAACATCTGCTATTTTTCACTAGAACTAAGTCACTGACAAGTTCTCTTTTCAAAGCAGTTTCCTATGTACTTGTACAACATTATTCCACAGATTTGCTATTGAAATGAAATACTGCAGTGACCTTTTTAATTCCCCTGACTTTTTACAATCTTTGAAATTTAGCACAACAGCAGGAGTTTAATCATATTCACTGATGTAAAAGACAAAATAAGGCACCTCTACATTCAGATAGAGATATGACCTCAAAGGTGCAGAGCCTTCAGAGACTCGCTGGAGATCCCCAAGGACAATTACAGCGATCTTGCTTGTGGTCTTCCTGTAATCTCTGACTTTGCCTCCTGATAACACTAGCAGAAATTTTGCTGTTACATTGTGTGCCGGAGTATTTTGTTATAGCTGCTTGAACTCTGTTGTTTTCCTATCAAAGAATAATCTCATATTTACTTTATCTTGCTGTTCCAGTTTGTGTGCTTCACAACTGTTTCCAGATGTGAATTTCTAAGGTCTTTGATTCTCTCACCGCTGCAAGGTCTGAGGCTTTGGTTTCATGCTCATCCCTTTTTTTTCTGCCACAGTACGAAAGTTCAGCAATAAAACAACCTAAACCACTTGTCTGCTGGCAGTCATCTGTTCTGTGGGTGGGTTGGTCACTTCCATTGATCGATGCCAGGTGGACCAAAGGAAGGCTTTAAAAAATCTGTGTGTCTACCCATAGCCCCAGAGTGACAGGGCAGATCAGCTCTCTCAAATCCTCCTCCCATGCAGCAACCATGATGGGGTGACTGATGAAGAATCCCATCAGCTCTGAGCTGTTTTCAGAGTCAGACCAGAGCAGTACATAGTCTCTCTACCAATGTATTTGATAACCTAACAGTTAAAAGTACAGCGTGGGTGCTTTTGCCTGTCTGTGCTCGCACATAAATATGTTCAGGACAAGACCATGAGCAATACTACCCTGAGAGACTCCTTTGTAAGCACTCACAAAGATAAAACCTGCTGCTTTTCTTGCACTAATTGTCTTCAATGCAAACAATCATCATAAATGCTTTTAAAATTATCCTTTCTTAACTTTATTTGGTCCAGCTGACTAGAGCTAGAGCAAAGGACCAGTATCAAGGGTTAATATTAGACCCCTTAAACTTTTTTTTTTGTGGATACTATCACTATCTTATACATAGGAAGCTCAGTGTGGGATGGTGTATTCTGTTGTGAGGCTTTTTGATGGTCTCTGTGAATTGAGTCAATAGCTGTGCTTCAGTTAATCAAAGGCAGAGACAAAACCTACCATCATGAACTGGCGGCCACAGCAGAAAAAAATAGTCTTGAGGCATGGTGGCTCCTGCCACTTCTCCTGAGCAGACAAAGAATTGCATTGATACTGTTTCTGATGTAACTTTTGTTGGAGGAGACTCTGATTGTTTGGGAAATTATTCAAACAGCAGTCATGAGCACTAAATTCCACAGTTTGTTAAAAAATGCACAACAATGTCTTAATCTTGTTGGACTTGCTTTTTGCACATAGCTCTCAGTAGCACAAGCTTTTGGTAACCTTTAGTGTTGTTGAAGTTAATGGCAATGTGCAGGGGCTGCTTAATGTAGTTGCAGAAAATATTGCAAAACTTTTCACTTGAATTGTAGAATTTTTTTTATTATTATTTTGTCCAGAGTTTACTGTCTGTCTTGAGCATCTACAGATTTACGTACTTTAATGATAAATTGCATACAGGAGATATTTTCTTCAATGTTTGCTCTTTAATAATTTTATAAAGAAAGTTTATTGACTGATGAAAGGACATTTCAAAGCTGCATTTTTAGTTATGTATCTAATAGTATTTTTCTAAATGAACATTCCATTGACAATCAAGGCTCAGCATCAAAACTATGAAGCTTCTCTGAGTGGTCTTAACTGACCTAAAGTTTTCAGTGAACAAATGCCAAGTCTTCCTAGTCTGAAAGTTTTCCAGTTAAGCCACAAAGTAAGTCTAAATAGTGAGCAAATCTGAGCATTTGCTCAAAAGGTTGCAGAAAAAGGGTTTAGCCACCTTGCGTAAGTTATTCATTACAAATTATTTGCTTAGCTCAAGTTCACCATTTTTAGAGTGGGGCTTTGTGGCAATTCAGGTTGCTGAACTGGTCAGCTCATAGCTAGGTGATAAATCTTCTGAGAGAAGCCAAATCACATGTTCAGCCAAGATACTATTCTTAGATTAACAAATTAAGTCATTTATCTGAGGACACGTTCTTGACAATATTTTGTTTGACCAAAAACTACTAAAAAAATACATTAGTCTAGCAATACTTGCTGTTAAACTTGACATCCACACAGGGATCTTTAACAAGCCATTTGTGGCCCTTCATTACAAAATTTACTGCACAATATCCTGCTTCTATATCCTTCACATAAAGCACTGTACAGTAGTTTCAATCAAATTTGTGTGAAGTGCTTTACAAAACTCAATCTTGGCAATGGGATTCCATCAGAAAGACCGAGTATCACAGTATTAGACTTTTATTTGCAAGGATTTTCCCTGTAAATGACTAAATCGTTATTCAGTTGAGAGACAACCCACTGTAAACAGTGTATTGCTTCTGGATATATCACCTGTGATCAATAGGCTCCCTTTCTGCCTCAGCACTTGTTAATATTGTATATGGGTTTGATTTCATGTTTAAAAACATTTTTTAAGTGGCAGAATTAAAAAGGATGGACTCGTTACCAAAACCATTCAGCTTTTAATGCAACACTAGAAAACATTCACTGATGCTATATCATCTTAGGATGTGATCTAATCACTTCTAATAACTTATGTCAGACTGCCCTTCATTAGTATGTGGGTAGGAGACACATGATCCAAGGGAGCTCTAAATTTTCTGAAAGAGGTGGCACAGATGAGATCCCACCACATTGTTATTGATTCTCTTAATTCAGCATCAACTAGAATTTATTTTATTAGCTTTTATGATTACTTCCTTTTTGCTATTTTATTTTTCAATGTCCTTTACTTGTTTGACAAGTCCTAAGTTCTAGGTTTTCCACAGAAGAGCTACTAATTGCCATAAATGTGCATAATTATACAGGCAGACCCATCCTTGGGTTGTCTTAAGTGTTTGTGACAGCCGCAGGCACTTCCAGCTTGATTTAGGAAGTGCCTGTGCTGCTGAATGCCATGGGGCAGGGAGTCAAAAGTCAGTGTTGAGGCCAAAGTTTGCAATTTTTGTGATGCTTGCTATTATTTATTGAAAGGTGTAAACCTTTTATCTTTTTTTGGCCCATTCGTCTTCAGGATGCACAAATACTGTACCCTAAACATACCTGTAAAAGGAACTTTTACAGGGGTCCATGGTGCTATACTTGGGGCTTGGGTTAGGCAGTTCCCTGGTCCTTCTCACATTCGGTAACAACCCAAATCACACAGTCATAAACTGTATTTTCAACAAGACTTTTGTCTCCTTTGCTGCACGGGCTACATGATGCTAATTTAAAAAGGCGCTGGTTAGCATTCCTTTGATCATCAGTTTTCAGTGTGGCCCCATGCTGTCAGTACACACAACTTCAATTTGACTTTACAAACCTGGATTAGTTTACCTTCACATGTTTGCTGTGCAGTGAGGTGGTTACATCCCCATTTAGTGTAGAGGGAAATAAGCCTCAGAGGGATTTAATGTAGAAGTTTTTGATACTAAGGCCCTGATCTGTTCAGTGCACGTGGTATTAAGAAACACGGTGCAGCTCTGATGCTTGTCCCCGCTGATTTCAGCTGCAGCTATGATCGGTCAGGGATCCTGCTCCCATCTAGCATCCATGGGTAAGAAACTGGCTTTACGGACCTTGCTCAGTCCTAGTGGAAATGCTGTTGTAGAAGCAAAGACAGAAACAGTTTCCAAGATGGCATTGAAAGATCTTTGCTATTAAACTTTTTTTTTTTTTTCTCTTCTTAAAGACCTCTGGAAGTATTAGTAAACATTTTCCCAGTTTGATTGTAGACATGACTCGACCAGACTTTATTCAGTTTGGCAAATCAGTTAAATTACTTTTCCATCACACAGCCTCTTATTTGACTTAACAATTAATCATATCAATGCAGAGATTACACATCAAAATGTTATTGCTGAAGCTGGCAAAAAAGCTCAGTTTGGCTTTGCCTCCGAGGCTGGCATTTTAAAGAGAACAGACTCCTTTTACCATGCCAGCTTGAACAAACCCAACACCACTGCCAGAGGCAAACAGCTACTACATCCTATTCTTTACCTTACCCTCCCCTCTGAACATCTGCTTTTCCTTCGTGGTTTGTCCCAGTTGTCCTTCTTTACCTTCTATCTTTATAAAAAAAGTAAAACTAACCTAAACTTGAAAATTCCTGTGGCATTCTTGTCCCAGTCTGTATTTTTTTCCCATAACCATTTTCTGCTTTTTGTTCCATTGGCATTTCAGATTGAAGGCTCCTTTTAATCTGCTGAACCAATGCCAGGAAGGAAAGTCACTAGAATACAGGACAGAGAAAATCTCAGCTTAAATGACCATCTCCTGCTCTTGTATAGCCTTTTCCAGGAATGCCCAATTTCATTTGTCTAGGTTAGGACTGAAGCGAGCTGGCCCCGTTGCCCTTTGAGGCTGCTCCTTGCAACCTGCAACTTTTCTGTGCACAAAGAAAATGAAGAAAAGGAAGAATCCGAGGACATTTAGTGGTGTGACTCTCAGACCTAAAACTTGGCTAAATGGCAGATGTTTTTTTTTCAATAGGGGCAGGAAAAGGTGTTTTTTTAACACACAACTCGTATTGTCTGCCAAACACTAAAAGATTCACGAAAAGTTGCAGTGGTTAGTGTTTTCCACTTTCATCCCTTTCATCATCATCCTCCCTTCTCCCAGCCAAACTGGGCATTCATTTCTTCCTGGCTTTCTTTGCAGTCCCAGCAACCAGCAAGAGGAGCCAAGCTGAAATGAAAGCATCAAGTCAAAAGTAAGGGCAGGTGCCTACATGTACGTCAGCGGGGGCTCTCACCCCACATCCCCTGCACAAGGTCAGGTCCTCTCAGCTGTGTCCATTTGGGACACTGTGGAGACATGGATTTTTTTGTTATTTCCCAGATCATTGTTATTCTCAGCCCACACAATTCATCCTCTGAACATTGAGATGCTTATTTTCGATAATGAATATTTCAGCTACTGAGATAAACAGCTCTCATTTTACAGAATTATATATAGAGCTTGGTTGCACACGCTTCACTTTCAGGTGCTTGCCAAGCACAAGGATGGCTGAACTTTACAGTTCAGAAGCCACAAATCAGGCCCTGAAAGTTGGGAAATTGCCTTTAAAATAATAGAATCTCAAAGAATAATCAGTGTTGGTTATTACTTTGTTGCCTTGTTTCTAAGCCCTTGGGGATTGTATTTTCCCTTTGCAAATCCACAAGGACAGAAACTTTCACGTTTTTTAATGGAAGAAGAGATGGGATAAGCACAGAGTAAAAAGCGAAGAGACCATGAGAGTTAACAAGACTGACAATGGCAGGCATGCTCTCGCACGTACAGTGGGAGCTGAGACTTGATCCCAGCCTTTGTGGCTTGCACAATGCCTTGAGAATTCATGTTGGTCTCTACAGCAAGCACAATTCAGCATCAGCAACCATCTGCAACAGGAAGTGTTGAAAATTGGCCCCAAAATTTCTTAGGCTGTCTTGGTATGCCACAGAAGTATTTTTATATACTAGCATCATATTAAAGATTTTTTTTTGTCTTTCTACTGTAGGAAATGCTTAGAGGTAGAAGGGAAATGTAACTGTACGGCAGGGTGCCTTGTTCTATTCTCTACTTACACATCGCTGGCCACAGTGGGGTGCCTATCTGTATTAGGACCTCCCAGGCTTCTCAGTGACACTTTAAAGCCTGGTGGGGGAGAGTGTATAGTGAAATACCTAATAAAGTGTAGATTCCCCAGGTAGCTGCGTCTCTGCTGGTGTTCTGTGCACAGAGCAGTGGTCATTCCTGTGCTTGAGAGGGTAGACCAGTCCTGCACTGATAGAGCTACAGCAGTCAACAACTTTTGTGAATAACCTATCCTTTCCCCCACTAAAATATATCCTCCAGCTTTTCTCTTTGGTGTTTGTTGTTCCTAAGCCCTTCATGTGTTTGTAGGTGAAATACTTTGGGGCTGGAAAGGAGTTGGAATAGCACTAAAATTTTGTGTCCGAGAGAAGCAATGTGTTCTCCATGGTGTGCTGGGTACAGAAACTCTTCTGTGGAAAAGAAAGGAAGGAGAGGGACAAGAAGGAGGGGGGCTTATAATTTTGGGAAGAGGACTTTCTGACAACCAAGGCAGAAAACGGTTGGGAGGGAAGGAAGGAAAGGAGTAGGGCTGGACATGGAAAATGGAAATGTTCCAGTAGCAGGAGTGGCAAGGGTTGCCTTGAAGTCAGTGCAGGACCACTAAAGTCTAATCCCAGTTCTTACATTTGGCCTGAGTGACTTTGAGGAGCTCATGCTCATTTCTGTGTTTCTTCATCTGTGAACAGGTGAATAACAGAGAATTAGTCTTCAAGTTTATGAAAAGCATTAGCACTGCTTCATAAAGGTGCCTCTGCCTGGCTTGTGTCATCAAAAATGTCACTCTAAAAGCCACTTGGAAGCTGACATTGTTGCCTGCAGAGTTTTCCTTTGTTCTTGGTGTATCATCGACTCTCATCGGCTCAATTCTGTCCCATGTTGTCGTGCAATGAAAAAGCCCGAGCTGCCCTTTACTGAAAGGGATATAACCAGTTGCCTGTTCCCGTACAGACTGCATGTGATCATTTGAAGCACCCTCTGGAAATTCTCTTTTAAAAATAACAATAAGCCATACTTTTTTTCTTCTTTATTGTACAAGCACGGCACAAATCTGTAAAACTCTTGGAAGTGTTGCATAGGTCAGCCTATTCTTTATGCTCGGTGAAAAAGCAGCACTTCAATGTTACTCATTTTTATTGTACTCAAACTGGTTCTATGTACTTGACATACATAAACGATTATGATCCTTTCCTGAGAAGCTGCATGGACAATGTACAAAGTACAGTAAGCGAGCAGCATGCAAATACATAACTACTTGTATTGTTTTGCTTTCCTTTTAGGTTACTTGTTTTATAAACAGGATGGTATTATAAGAGTGTGTTTAATAAATACCTTGGGTTGAGCCATGCTTAAATGTCCTTTCATTTTATTTAAAAAGCAAGCAAGCAAGGGGAGGGGGGAGGGGGGGAAGCAAGCAGGTCTGCAGGGAAGCTGAGGGACTTGGATGTGGAAGAGATCTGGCATGTCATTATGTCAAGGTTTCTAGTATTACCTAGAACTTTTTTGCAGCTCAGGGGAATAAACTTTCCGACTGGATAAATACTAACCTTGAAAAGGCACTAGACAAAACAAACAAAGTATAAGATATGAAATGAGATCAGCAAAATAACCCTTGGCTTTCAAGTCCAACAGTGTAATGATAATATAAGCATTGTCAACAGTCAAGCTCAGTTACAACTTGGAAACGCTTAAAATATGTATACTGAGAAGTACAAACCCGAAGACCTGAATGTGCGCAAGTCAGAGGGCTCAGCTGCAAGATTAAGCATCTGGGATAAAAAGGGTGCTAGCAAGAACTGGAATATAGCTATTTTCTCTATGGCACCAGGCATTTAAAGAATGGCTAATGTACCGGTATTTAAGAAGGCAGCAATAGATTTGGAGGGCCTTTTAGTCTCCCTTCTTTTTGTGTAAGTCTTTACACCTGGTTTTTAAGGTAAGGATAATTCCTAAAAAATGGAGGCAAATGTAAAGAGATTGAAGCACATCTCAAAGGGCAGCATATGTCCACCTGATATCTGCCTTTCATTTCAAGACTAAGGAAAAACTGGAGTTAAAATCCTCTGAACTTCAGTAAAGCATCCAGAAGTCTGACAGATGGGAAATGATAATAAATTAAGGAAGACTGGTATTAGTAGGGGAAATTGTAAGATGAGTGAAGAGTTATGACATCAGGCAATATTGAAGAGGAGGCTGGGGGAGTAGTATTATCAGAGCTTCTCTGGAATATTCTGAGGTGAAGAGGTGACCTATGGATATTATTTGGTCATGCGGTGCTGTAAACCTCTCCGTGTTGTAGCCATGGAAAATGCAAGCCTACATCCAGAGAGGTGTTTTCCACAAAGATGGAGAATTCACACCATTAGTATTAGCTCAGGAGAGATCTCATGTGGATCACTATGTCATTTCGGCCATCCCTGTTCAAGAAAGATTGAGAAGTACACTTACTCAAGGAAGAGCTAGCAAGGTGATGATGAGAATGGGGACTCTGTCTGGGGAGAGGACATGCAAAGAGCTTTTTTCTGTTTTCTGTAAATGTGTATTTGGTACATGAGGGAGGGGAAAGGTGGAGCACTATTTAGCCCAAAGATAGCTTGGAAACATGGCAGATACTTACCAGCTCTTTAAAGGAATCTGGGCTGGGAAGAGTCTTTTGGTCAAAAAAGTGAAAAATCTACATTCTTTATCACCTGTTGACAGAGATTACGTGATGTCACTGTGTGTGCAGAGAGGGCATGGACTTGGTATTTCTGAAGGTCCCTTCTTCTGCGCCCCTTCCCCACACAGCCCTCCACAATCGCTGCTGAGTCAGTGCTCTGTGAGGAAGAGGGGAAGGAATGTTTTTCATTAATTTGGTGGTGATGTGACATACTGTTATGCTTCAGCAGAGAATAAATAGAAGAGATTCCCCTTTTGCAGAATGGCACGCTTGGGTCTCACCCTCCTAATTTTTTTGCAGTCCTCAGTCCTCTGAACACCGCTTGTGGGAAACGGCGGTAAGTCTCATACCCTGTCCTCTGCCGAGGGTTGCACAAGGCATTTTTTGGCATTTCAAAACTCATCACAGTTCTGGATATGTGCATCTACTTCTTCTTTGGGAAGAAATACAGACCTTCTGGGTTGAAAGCAAAAACCAACCTGGGGCAATGAATGCTGGGGGGGTCATTCAGAAGCAAGAGTCCTCGCATATGCGTATGCTGGAAATAATCAGTTTATTACTAGCTGATGAGCTAATTCAGGCTGTGACCGCCTTGTCTCTTTCTGGACTGGGCTGCCATTTCTGCTCTGGACCACCAGATGCCAGACTTTTACTGCAAAACTCTACCTGTACAATGGCATGAAATGTTTATGCGCTTACATTTTCATGAATCCCTTCAGTTTTGTCTTCTGCGAAAGGCTTGTAAGCCTTCTAAGCATAGTGCTTCGTGCTTGTTTCCAAGCATGTACTCTAACTCCTTAAGATCATTTGTAAACTAATTGTAGGAGGTTACCGAGAAACAGCCTCTTTCTAAACTACAGGCTTCCCTGACAAGCCAGTGCCTTGAAGCTCTACCTCAAAATCCTAATGAAAACTGGGCAGTTCGAAAAAGCCCTGCTGAAATGCACAAAAGATATACGATAACACTTGGTAGAGAGCAGCAGCAAAATGTTTATATTGAATAGCTCAAAATTATGCAATCAAATGCAATCCAAAAATTGCATTTGACAACTGTCTTAGGTAAACAGCAAAATAATTACAGTTTCTCTTATCTGCAGAAATGTTCTTAAGAGAAATGCTTATTCTCATGTTTTTTCAATAATTAGAGATGTAACTGTTTCATAGTTTTCCTTTCTAATATACACATATTTTATCTAAATTTAACTCTTTACAAATGTACCTATTTGTTTGATGCATTCTAAAATTTGGTTATTGCAAAATCATGCAATTACCTTTTCCCTATATAGAATTATTAATGTTCACATTCCTACTGCAGTATGTATTATTTTAACAAAGTGTGCATTGTTTTATAAAATTTAGAAATATTGAATTAATTTGTAATGAATTGACTGTTTAGTGCAGAATGAAAATATTGAACTATGAATCATCCATATTGGGCCAAAGAGACAGTGCATTGTGCCATGAAGAAGAAGAAACATGTACATGCACAAACACAAATAAAAGAAATACGATTTTGCTTCAAATAAAGCAATGGGAATGCAGCAGTTTAGATAAACAGGAACATTATTTTGTTACAAGCAACAGAAACATTATTTTTTTTTCAGTTTAGTTGCTTTGCATTATTTTAGGGGAGTATGAAATTGTAAAGTGTAGCATTATTGTATACATATTTTTTATTCCCTCATCCCAGTGTATATAAAGCATCTCTTGATCAATGTGATATCAATTGTTTCAAAAGCAAACCTTCCAGGTAAAAAAGGTATAAATATATTAGAAATAAATATATTGTCCTGTACATTCTATCCCTATAGAAAAGCAAAGAGTATGCAAATATCATAAGACATTAATAAAAAATTCTGACAGTTAAAGCAAAGGCTTTCATTAATAATTAAAATACAAATTATGACAGAACACAATGCTTTATTCTATCATGAAATTATGTTGGTCTACAATTATGATAACACCAGTTCTCAGTTTTGCATTATTTTGTGGAAATTAAACAGAAAAAGGCAAAGCAATATTGATCGGGTACTGGCAAAGAAAGCAAAGTGATATGAAATATTTACCATAAAGGCTTCTCCAAAAATATATGCACGATTGACATATAATCAAATTAAAAATATTTCCATTTTCACAGCTCAACTACAATTAGAACTTTCAATTAAATTTCTCTTTTAGTGTAAAAATATGAAACACAAGAAAATATAGTGTATACCAAAGTAGTCTAGAGGCTTTTGTATATCATCTCTCACTGCAGAATCAGGATTTATTTGAACTTGACTGAATCGCCCATGGATAGCAGAAATCACTATTTGTTCTTGATTCAAGAAGAGTCTTTTTCTTGACATGAAAATGTCAAAAAGTTTCATAATGATAGTTTATGATGTCATTATAATTCCTCTCCATTCTTTAAAAACAGAGCATTAAGTCATTCCATTACACTGCCTTTCTCTTAATCTTTCCCTTTTTCTAAAAAATTGACATATTTATCATTGATTTTTCCAGCAGATGTTGTACTGGATGCCCTTTTTTAAAAAGTACCTCAGTTAATCTGACCTCTCTTAATGATTACTCACATATTCTTTAGTAAGTGAATAAAACTTTTCTTTCACAGACAGTAGGTACTTAATCCTCATTATTGAGAATATGCTGAAACCTTGAATACTTGTCAAAGATTCATTTTATAATCCTGAGGTTGGTTTGCCGGTTTGCCGTCAGTGATTTACACAGGGGCTGTGCTTGCAATAATTGATTCATTCCATACTTAAAGTCTACTGCTGTCATTAAAATGACAGTACACTTGCTGTTGCAATTTAGATTTACTTCGAAAAAAAGGCTTAATTCTGCCCTGGAAAGATGTAGTATTGAAAAAGAAGAAATCATTTTGTGTGTCAAAATAAAATGACAATAACTTAATTTTTATTCTCAAATTATTAAACTGGAAACATATTTAAAACACGAGCTAGCTTTTGTGAGGTTTGATGGAAGTTTAACCTGCAGTCGCACGAACAATGTGTTCACATCTTTTTGTTGCTCTGTCTTGGTTCAAAGAGCATTTTTTTCAAGCACTTTAAAAACCTGTCTTTGAAAACTGAGTTTTAAGGTGTAGCTCCTATGGTTAATTGCAATGCCCATCGATGGTAAGCTTTTATAATGCAGCAGATTGTCATTTGGGGCTGTCGGTGACAATGCTACACATAGAAGCTTATGTACATTTACAGTTACTCCAGATAAAGCTATGCAGGCTGCGTTCTCCCAGTACGTATTGTCTTCCCTGAAATGCAGAATCAAATGCAAAGAGTTTAACCGATTCCTCACACTGACAATGTGACATGCAGCTTTCATTTTCTTGAGTGTGTTTGACGAGGGGATTAACTAAGTGCTAAGGTGTAGCAGATCCCTCTAAAGGACATGGTAGTGTTTTCCCTTGTAGGTCCTAGTTTTGCGATGCTGTTGAGGAAAGAGTGCCCCATGAATGCGCTAATTATTGCCCAGCAAACCACAGTAAGTTAAAATTTCTATTTAATAGGGAAAAAAAGTAAAAGGTTATAATTGAAAAAAAGGTTTTGTACAGCTCTTCCAGTAATATCATGTCATGTTAATTTTAATGAAGCTTCATTAAAGTTCTCAGATAAGTAAGAAAGATAATTGTCGTTCATTAACATTGTGGTTCTACCCGCAGCTGAAAAACATGCTGTAAAATGTTAAGAAGAAGAAAGATTCAAGTATGACTGAGATGGAAGGAGGCAGTGTGAAAGAATTAATTAAGCCACAAAACCTGCATCATTGATAGTTTAGTAAACTATCAGGAGACAAGAAAAAATTAGGTTACAGTGAAATAGTATCCTTTCCAACCTTGATGTGCCTAAGTAGTAGACCACATGCAAAAGCAGGAGGTCACTCAGGACTGAATTCTGACCATAACAGCAGCTCACACTCCTCCCACCGAGGTCTCTGTGTCTTCTGTACTTATTCAAGGACAGAACAGGGTCTTCATCATTTAGGACATCTTTTGCACAGTGCCGTTAAAGAGAATAATTTGGCCCTGACTGTAAGATCATTCTTGATCTGGGAGGGCTAAATTTAGCTCTGAATGTGCCATAATGTAGTTTGCTGCTGCGATAAAATTTGCCTTGTTTCCACTACTGTCAAATCAGGCATGTGACGGAAAAACCTCAACTATCTCAGTGTTTTCACAAAGATTATCTGGAGTTCGGGTATGCCATTGCTCTAACAGTCGATATACTAATAGTACTGATGTTATAGGAAGAAATCAACTGATCATTTTGTTGTTCTGAAGGCATACTGCTTTTTGCCTGTTTATGTGACCCGAATTGTACAATTCATTATGCTTTCACCTTAATGACTGGAGTTCTGTACATATATATGGGGAGCAATTTTAAATAACTGATTTGTTTTCCTGTGCCTAACTCGGTAATCCACAAGATTTCTTATTAAAGTGAAATACAGAAGTCTAGTTGAATTGCTATTGGATAAAAAATAGTTGGGACAAATTTTAGCTGCAATTGCATCTCTGAACACTCTCATGAAGAGGAGTCTATACTATAAATAATCACTACTGTTGGGGCTGCAGGGAGAGTGCTCAACCACTGCAAAGCTTTATCATTCTTCACTTAAATCTTTTATAACTAGACATTTCACCACGATATCAGATATTTCTTCTAAAATAAAAAAAAAATCTCTAACTAAAACACCTGGGTTTGGTGGTGTTAGAAGCTTCTGGGGATTCACCTGAATATTTATCTTTGAATAGATTCTTTCTGAAACAGAGAGAAAAAGTTGCAAGTAGCACATCCCATTAGTGGCAGAACTAAAAGACCCCACCTAATGGGGCAAATCGATTTATTGAAGGGACTGGTAATCAAGAAAAATAAGTGTTTTGACAGAATGTTCCACAAGTCATTGAATTTCATTTAAGGAATCTTCTAAAGAAATTTGCTAATTTGGAACAAACACTGTCTCCGACAGATCTCTTCTTAATTCAGTGAAAACACCAAAATATTTATTTTGCTTAAAATTTAAGCATCCTATTGGCCAAAATTGAAATTACTTTGTGCTCATATAGATTTAAAGCAAATGGTCTTAAAGTATGCCAAAAAAAAAAAAAGACAGCCACAAATGAACCAATTATAATTACTCTTTGCATATTTGCATTAAATCCATAAACAGAAAATAATGTTGTTGTTTCATTCTCTAAGAAATGCTTAGTTAACTTGCAGTTAAAAATAATAATAATAATCCACTGCTTTTTCATTGAAACCTTTTGCTTTCTCGTCCACAGAAATATCAGTAGGAAACCTGTGCTGCAGCGTTGCAAGCAGCATTAGAAGCATACTCTACCCATTGTCTTTAAAAAAATGTTGCAAGGAAGGTTTGGTTTGGTTTGGTTGTTTACTAGCAGCTGAAACAGTCCTTTGCTGTGCATAACAGCCGAGTTCTGCGTTTTATTTTAAGGGGATTGCGTGTCTTTTGAAAATGTATTATTTTGTGCTTGAAGTACATTCAAAACTCCACGTGTGTGCACACGTGCAGGGGGCTACCGTGGTACTAGTTTGTGTTTCTGCAACTATTGTTTGGAGGAGCTGGGTTGTTCCTCGTGCTCCACGGGGTGGCTTGATGAGTGAAACATTTCTGATGGGAGATGGTAGGAGAGGGACTCTGCTACTGGCAAATAGTCAGTCTCCACATTCCAAAAGTTAGAAAATTATTGCTGTAGGAGCAAAGATGCTACGTAGTAGGATGTGATACAGGATATGCTGTATTGGTCGTACATCACAAAGCAGCTGAACTAATCGGCACATAAGGAAAATGGCACTCTAATTTTCTGTTGAAAATCCAGACACCATTCTCACCTTGCACTTCACTGTGCTGGTGCTGCTCTACAAAGGAGAAGAAAACTGATTAGCAAATTGTTAATCCAATAATTGTAACAAATAATTAGCTTTGTAATAATTAGACAGAGAAGCATGATAGAATAAGAATTACATCAAACATGAACTCTCTCTCTCTTCTGCCTCCTCCCTCCCCATGATGTTCACAACTGGGTATTTGGGTGAAAATAGCTTTCAGAGATGCCAGACAATGTTTCTTCTTTTTGTATGAAAACATTAAAAATAAATAAATTGTAAACCTAATGTGGTTGTGAACTGAACACTCGATAAAAATAGCAAGGCCAAGATGGTTTTTTTGACCTCCCTTTCTTCTCATTATCCCTTCCTCAGGACATTCACTCCTTGTAGTGACACTGTAATTTCTCTTTTATTATAAATTGTTAATATAAAAATTCTGTGGCTTCAGGTATGAAAATACTATTCATGTCAGAAATAGAATCAGATTGACATGCCAGAAGAAAACACTTTCAAAATTGGTGAATCTTCATCTCTAGGAAGGATTCCCTGCTGGTTAGACCATTTTCTCACCTTAATATATTTCTTAGGTGTTTATTGCCTACAGTGTCTACTGTTGCACTTTTAAGGTTTATGATGAATGTTGCTGAGAAACTAATTTTACATTTCAAATATTATGTGGACATTTGTACTTTTATTGGAGCCACATAATATGACTCAGAGCTAAGAAGAGTGCGAAATGTTTGAAGCAGAAATAAACTGAAGATGGCTTATCTGACCAAGGGGGACAGAGGCCCCTGGCACAGAAGCTGTCTTACAAACCCCTGGCTGGATGAGCAACACTGGTGATGCCTCAGGTACCTACAGACATGCCCGCAGCGCAAGATCGAAAGGATGGTATTGCCTCAGTTGGGGCCCAGTTCTTGCATTTGAGGCTCGGAGGACTGAGAGCTCTTGCTCTGTAAAATCTTCCCCCCTTTGTCCATAACCCCCGCTCCTGCCAAGTGCGGGCACAGCCACGCCGGGGCAGACCCCGCACCAGCAGGCTGTGCCTGGGGGAGAGCCGCTGGCAGGTCCCCACCTTCGTCACCTCCAAAAGAAGCCACTTCGGAGTCTCCCCCTCATTTGCATGGGGAGATTTAATTTCCATCCCTTAAATATGACGAATTGCTGAGATTTCCTTCAGTTAATGCTTTTAACAACTCCCAATAAACTTCATTAATCAGGCCAGCTCTAGGCCCAATGTGCAGCCTGGAAGCAGCTAATTTGCCTGATGAGCCCACGACTTTAGTGAATAAACAGGTGGATAAGCCGGGGGTTTTATGGCCTTAATTACACTCTAATCAGTTCAGCACTTGGCGGGCAAAAGGGAAGAGGGAAAAAAGAGGTGGCAGCAGCAAGAGCATCAGCAGCCGCCGCTTTCAGCCCTTCCCTTCCCGCATCAGCGCTGCTCTCCAGCTTCACCTTCTCCCCTCCTGCCCTCCCGGCAAGAGCTGGCCTCTCCCCTCCTTCCTCCACTCTCATCTCTCCCCCTTTTCTCCCCTCTTTCCAACCCTCCTGTTCCCTTCCCCCTAAAATCAACATCTGAGGGAGAGAGAGGTCGTTTTGTTCTTTCCTGCTACTTGCTGCCTCTGCTTTTCCTCTTTCTTTTCTATTTTCCCCCCTACCATACCTCATTCCCTCTCTCCCCTCTCCCCTGCCTCTGGGCCCTGCCTCCCCCCACCGCCCCATCCCTCTCTCCCCTGCTACATATTCTCCCTGTCACAGTCAGGCCGCCTGACAAATCACTTCAAGGGCAGCCTAACTTTGAAGGACAAGACAAAGCTTTAGCATATGGTCCAATCCCCAGATGTTTGCCTCTCTCTCCTGCTCTCTCTCCCTCCCCTCTAAGAAGGGCTACTTGGGAAGCCCGGTTGTGGTGGTTGTTTTGTGGGTTTTTTTGTGTTTTTTTTTAAATCCTCCCCCCCCCCCCTCAGGTTTTGGTGGGGGTCTCTTAACTAGCAGTGAGGGCTGCTTCTCCCTTTACAGCCTCCCCGCCGAGGAAGCACGGGGGAGCATCGGCGCTTTCTCGGAAACTTAATGGTGTTTGCCTTAGCGGGGGCTGCCCGGCACGGGTGGGGGGCCGGGGGCAGCCCCGCGGGGGTGCGAGGGGCCGGGGGCAGCCCCGGCGCCGTGAGGTATAAGGGGGCAGGTGACGGCGGCGCTGCACCCCGGCGGGCAGCGGCAGGGCCGCTCTCGGACCCGCCCCGGGCAGGGAGACCCTGCTGCCGGGCAGCTCAGAGCGCCTCACGGCAGCGGCGGGAGGGGGTCTGCGAGCCCCCAGCCCCAGAGCGGGGCCCGCCGAGCACGGGGGCGGCGGGGCGGCTCGGGGCAGCAGCAGGCACCCCCCCCGCCGTGCCGCCCCCCCAGCCTTGCCCCTGAGGCCGCGGTGCGGGCCGAGGGCCCAGCCGCAGCGCCTCACCGCGCACCGAGGGCGGCGGCGGAGTGCGGGCACCGCTCCCCGCCGCGAGTTTTGTCCTTCCCCGTGTTCCGGCCCGCAGCAACACCGGAGCGTCTGCGCCCGCAGCCACGGAACAGACTTAAAACCCACCCAAACACACCCAGCCCCGGTAAACCCTGCTCCAGAGGCGACGGCGGCCCCTGCCCGGCAGTGGGGAAACCCAGCTCAAAATCCCAGGCACAGCTGCTGCTGCTGGCAAACGAGCCCCTTGTCAGCGGCTGCTAACACTGGGCACAGAACTTCGGAGCAAATACGTTTTTCCTTCCCAAAAAAACTTATCGGGAAAAGGACTGGTTTGAGCATTTTATCTCGGCTGTCAAAGACACGTTAAGAGAATAAAAGATTGCATTCTCCAGTACCCCCTTCTTAATACAGTTTTTCATCCTGTACGTGTAACAATATCGAGACTTAAAAAAATGAACTGTCACAAAGGGAAAATGGATTTCATCTTTGTCTGTCTCTTTTCTGAGGGATTAAAACATTCCTATTATTTTGGAGGCCGACATGATTTTCACTTTAAATTTGCATGGGTGTTTTTGTGATGTCTCCTATATATTATGTTTTTAACTGTGCTAATTAACGCTTTTCCAGAGCTTTATAATAGATACCTGCAGCGTATGATTCAATTCCGTTTTTGAAAAACCCTTGGCTTACATGACTAGTGTACACTGGTGCATATTTTTATAAAATCAAACATGGTGCATTCTTTGCAGATTAATTCAGCAAGCTTTTCCTTTAGACAAGGCGACATTTCTTGCTTACATTGAAGTGGAGAATTAATTTAATGCATCTTTTAACTGCAGTTAAAGCTTTTCTGACCAAAAATAATTACAAGGGGGTGACTCTTTCTTAAAATGATCAGTGTAAAAGATATCTTTGAAGAAAGTTTTACAATGACCTGTCTTTCCATTTTCAGTGGTTTATGGCTCTAAGAATTTTGCGTGTACTTAGTGCTAGCTTTTTTTGTGTCTTGCTGTCACGATAGAGTGAAATCCTGACACTTATTCTTAGGTGTAACAGAGAAGAAATGGATGGCAAAAAATTGGAGTTTTTACTTACTGTACCCAGATTAAATTGCCTGCCCCTTAATACAATTCCACCTTGTGTGGTTACATTGCCTTGATGGAATTTGGGATTGTACTGTCCTGCAGTTCATTTCCAGATCCATGTATTGCATTATTGTCCACTAATCAAAGCAAATTAAGGTGTTTTTTAAAACGCCGGAGAATCTTTTTTTTCCCCCGCAAGTTCTGCAAATTCTCAAAGTGGCCCTGGAGAAATACAAATGCACAAAGCGACAGGCGAAGCCGGGCCTGTGTTCAGCACTCCATCATTCCTTGTCACAGGTGCAGCCACTATGCATTATCCTGCCGTGATTGATAGAGTGGGTTTGTGCAGACTGGGGGAGCTGGGCACGGCTCAGATGGGGCCCTGTCGTTCTGGCTCCATTTCATACTACCTGTAGGGAAAAGGAAAACTTTGCTGGGATTGGTGGTTCAGTGCTGGTCAGAATTTTTCCTTCTCTGCCCATAACGTAAAGGTCATATTCTCTAAAAGTTAAATGTAGCTTCTAGCTTTACATGATAACGATCCAAGAACGCAAAGCAAAGGAAAGAAGGACAGACCCTGCTTACGTGAATAACAGCACAGTACGAAAATGACTTTCAGGTTATCGTGTTTGTTTCTTTGTTTTACTTGAGAACATCTTTAGTGGATAGGGTACTCAAAGACTTTCCCTTATCTTGCGACCCATTTCTTCACCAGGAGGAGCTGACAGAAGGCCCCCACTTTCAGTGCAGCACTGCCCTTTTCAGATTAATTTGGTGTCAGTGTTACTGGTCAGAAAAATAGAATAAAATATACATAATGTAGATTGTTATACGTGAAACCAAAACATTATAAAATTCTATTCCCAGTGTATAACAGGTGACCAGAAAGTCTACCTAAAGGAGCTATTATTGCTGTAGGATATAATGTAATAATTTATGCAGTTAGAATCTTTGACACATTTTTGTTCAGCTGGGGAGAAGAGTTTAGGTTTCTTTGCCTATGATCATTCAAGATCTTGACTAATTGATGTAAGATCAAAGATGACAACAATCTCACCAGTGTTATGTAAAACTATAATATCCTCCAGTTCCTTCATTTCTTCCTGAAATGGCCAAAGGCAAAATAATCTGCATAAAGGGTCTCCAGTTTTAAAATGTAAAATTTCTTTCATTGGGACTTTTATGCAATCCCCAAAGGTTTCTACAGATGTTTACAAACTTAATCAAAATAGGCATATAAATATTATTGCAAGTGATTCTGGGGGAAAACAGAGCTTTGTTTGGTTTTAAAGTATTAACAAATTACAATAATAATGGAATGACATTTTTAAAATGTGATTTTTGAATTCACATTTGTATTTATAGTAATTATTTGCTGGAAGAGGCTGCTCTCAGATACTAATTGATGAATCCTAATTTATCATCCTGTAAACTCTCCCCCTCCCCCATTTCATTTCTGTGGGCAAAACTGCCTTGAAATAGGAAAGCAAGGATGCTGTGTATTTTACATCAATAAAAAAATACGGTGAAAATGGCTTTCTGCTACAAATTTGTTTTAAAAATAGTCTTGGTGTATTTTTCTTGTTTGTTTGGTGGTGTTTTTTTTAATACTGATAACGATCAAGAGCGTTAAATGAATCAGCACTCATTTTTAGACTATTCTGTGCTACAGTTGGTGCATTTAAATAATTTTCAGGGAGTTTTAGAGACTGTGCCACACCAGCATGTACCCATTTTCATGCCCTTGTAATTTTGGAAAGATCACTTCCCTTTCATGAGTATTTTAGGTAGGAAAGGAGTATTTTCTGTGTTGTATCTGAGGACTTTTCCATGGGGAAGAAAAGCATCAACCCACTTGTCCATATATTAGTGTATGTATTTGCGAACAGGCACCAATTCATGTATAACACGTGCTTGTACAAATGAGTTTTGCTATTTATTTTTTAAAATATGATGTTAAGATAGAAAGATCATTCAAAACTTCATTTCTTTCCCTGCCCCTTGTCTAGCATTTTGGAATACTGTTCCCCTTAAACAGTTACTTCAGATGGGATACTTAACTGTGGTTTACACCCTGCTTTTGCAAGTGTGCTATACCTAAACATGTAAAAATGTGAAGCAGCTACTTAAAAAATGCTTACCACTGTAGGATAATTAACATCACCCTGGAGTAGTACATCACAGCTAATTCAGTGAGCCCTGCTTTACAGCTGCCACCAAGCAACAAGCAGTAGTTATAAAATGCTCACGTATCAGGATATTCCTTTAACACCTCATTTATTATTGTAACATGAAAAATGTCCCCTATCATTTATTATGATATCACTGCATTAAGGGTCTTAGTCACAAAGAAATGATTTGTATATGTGCACATATAAATGTTCAGTTTTCTTGTAAAACAGAGAGAATTTCTCTAAGGAATTATCTTTGATGCAAATGAAATGGATGTTTATTGAAAGGAGGTTGTCTGAAGTTGAAGAAAGAGAGTTGTATGCATAGGTAAAAGATAAGGGGGTAGCCTGTGGTTTTCTTTGTGTTTAATACTTATTTTCTGTGAACAAGCAGAAGCAAAAACCAGCTATAAACCAAGATGAGAAACACAGGCAAAAACCAGCTATAAACCGAGATGAGAAACAGACACACACACACACAGGCACACACATGAGTGTAGGTTGACAGTCCATTGCCTTTATAAACATATGATAGACCCAGAGGCAAATCCAAAGCTGCCAACACAACTACTAAATGAGTCTGCCAAAGAGCCAGATGCTGCAGCTGGAAAAGCATTTTCATTGTCTTAGCAGCTGCATACTGCGACTGCTGTCCCAAAAGGAGGGGAAGGAACCGGGTGTACGGTTATCAATTAAGTGGTACCCAGTTATGCTTCTGTGTATGTATGCTTGTGGGTGCGTATGTGTGTGATTATGACAGCAGCTATGTTTGCTAGTGAGCGAAATATTTTATTTTTTGTTTTCTAGTGGCTTCTTAAAGGCCAATCATAGAATTGTTTGGTGGTTCATATTTTAAAAACACTGAAGA
This sequence comes from Falco rusticolus, assembly GCF_015220075.1. Taxonomy (NCBI): domain Eukaryota; kingdom Metazoa; phylum Chordata; class Aves; order Falconiformes; family Falconidae; genus Falco; species Falco rusticolus. Next base: position 24,832,166 of record NC_051198.1, on the reverse strand, counting down.
TGGCTAGTTCTGATTTTCTGTTTTTTACAGTTGTTGGCTGAGAGAGGAAGGACCAACAGTCACTTGAGTGCTTTTTGGGATCCACACAAAGATGTGGCCGTCCCTCTCACATCCCCCACCCCCTATGCTGTGCATATGGGATTTTGATTCAGGAAAATGAATCAGAATAGTCCAAGTGTCTTCAAATCACAGTTTGATGACTACCAGGCTCCAAAAGGATGTTATATTCAGAGCCCCAGAAAGCTCGGAAAGTATCACTCTCACATCTGCTCATACAGGGCATATCATGAGAGCAGGGATGGCTGGGAGAGCCAGCATGGCAGAGGGAGCACGTGGCTGCACAAGGACAGAGGACCCAGCTTACCCGTTGCCTGAGTTGGATAACAAAAGGGAGCTGAGCAAATCTGTGTTTGTGACATAGTCTTTTTACCTAGGACAAGAAAGGTAGAAAGATGAGCAGGACCAGGGATGGCCCTCGGTGGTCGTCTGGCAAGGCAGCCTGTGGTCTGCACTCCTGCCATGGTGCTCAGCCTGGCTCCTGTAATGGCTGTGCAGCCACTGCTAGCACAAGGTGATATATCTTTGAATTTACAGTGACTTGCAAAGACAGATGTGTGTAATTTCTAGAACTGGTCCACGCGCAATTAGGAAACATGGTAGCTGAAGTGGTTTTCCCATTCTTTTTCTAAGAATCTGAACAGATTTGTGCTCTGAACTAATGAAGAGGCCTTTATATAAAATTAGAGATTGGGAAAGCATGTGCTAAAGCCTCCTTGGCTAGATAATTACTTTTTTATCATTATAATGGCCTGTCGTACTAATAAAGAGGCACTTTTTTCCCCAAAAAAGTTCATCAACCCTGTAAGGGAGCAGACTAGAAGAGAAATTCAATTGAAATCATTATTTCACAGGCTAGATCTATTTTTAAATGTTACCCTTTAAGTGGTTGTATATCATTACATACTATTTGTATTATAAAAGAGGCAAATTATTAAAAAAAACCAAGCAATGAACTAAGTGCAGATCCTGGCTGTCAGACAGTACAGATAGTGCTTCTGTGTGTGTATATATCCATATGTAACTGCTTTTAGAAGGAGCAGATCTGTGCATGTATTTATGATATTAAAATATTTAATCTGAAATATTGTTGCATGCATTAGCTTTTTAATTTTTCTCGAGGAAAAGAGAGGAAGGGAACTGTCTTCAAAAGAATAGTTGCTCATTTTCCTGGTCTCAGTTTTTAGTGGGGAATTAGAATGTTCAATATCTAGTGTAAGGAGGAGTACAAATTTTCCCTTTAAAATAATGGCACACAGAGAATTTGAGTTCCACTGTATCTAGAGACAGCAATTTTCTGTCTGATGTAATATCCATGAACAGTTAAGAGATTTTCAGTGAGAAAATACTGTTTTCATTCTTTTGCAAGATGATCCTACACCCCCCACTCCCCCACCCCTCGCCTTTTTTTTTTTTTTTTTCTCTTCTAGATTTAGCTGCTGCTTCATTTTGTTCCTCCTGTCAGCCGCGTATCAGAACAGTGGATGCAAAGAAGTAACAGGATTGCAGATGGAGCCAGAATAAAATGGAAAGAAAAAGAGAAGGCAATGTCCTACAGAGGAAGTTGCAAGGTAGATAAAGAACTTTTGTTCGCCGTTTGGTGGAATAGTTGTGTCTCCCAGTAGGCTGAGCAGGCTGGCTGATACATCCAGAGGGGACGGGTGTCAGGCTGGTGCAGGTGTCAGTGGCTGCCAGTGAGTGATTGCACCATCAGCCTCCTACCGTGATCCATCATGCGGGCCCAGCCGGTGAAGAATCACAGCCTCAGCAAGGTGCTGAGCCCAGCAACATATCATTAAACAAGGTTACCACCGGCAGATTTGTTCCCATGATCAATCTGGTCAATAACCGTTCCACCTCGCTGTACATTTTTCCCCCTTAAAACATAAACAAGTATTATGAAAGTGGTGGCAAAACAATGTAAAGCTTTAAGAAGACTTCATTTCTCCAATGGCAAGCTGCAGATTTCTTGTAAATTCCTTATAAATGATGAAAAATAACCCTTCCTACAAAAATTTATCCTCCGACTAATGCTGTGAGCTAATTCATATTTTATGACTTGAAGTTGTTTATTTCTGACTCATTCTTGGATGGATTTGTTTTGGGGTTTTTTTTCTTTTTTATTTTCAACCCCCAACATGGATTTCTAATATCTATTAGGATGTGGTGTGCAGTATAATACCTGTGTCAGTTTAGAACCATCCATAAGCAATCTCCAAGAAGACAGGAATAATATACTTGGGTTTTTTTGATTGCTTTATTTTAATTATAGTTTCTTGTATTAACCCTCTGTCAGATCTGAACAGACCTTCTCCCACCCTTGTTCACCTGGCATCATTGCGCTGTGCGCAGACACCCCTGCTTATGAAGACCCCTGTGTCTGTATTCACCCGAACGCAGAAACTTCCTCTACCCACTGGCAGGGCTGTTTGCCTTTTCTGCTGCGATGGTGGGTCGCAGACCCCTGGGAGATCCTGGAGTCCCCCAGCAGACAGCAGCTCACCAAGGCAGTCATTAATACAGTCTTTGCGCCTCACTCAGATGGTTGTGATATGAGAGGTGAGGGCCAAATCGGAGGGGTTTATAAACTCATAGGCAGCAACAAATAAGTTGGATTTCTCCACAGCAGGCTACTGAGCTTTGGGAAATGAGTAAAGGAGGTTACAGGGAAAAACTGAGCTGCTGTTCTTCCATTGTCTCTTTTACTAACACAGAAAAATCATGTGCTGACCAGACACAGAAATACAGATGTGTGAAGGGTTCAAGAAAGGAGTATATGTCTACGGTAAATAGTAGAGTGGACTGTGAACCAGTGTCCTGTCCCTTTGGTAGCCGTGCCGGGGACGCGTGACAGCTAATCCTCGTCCTAACCAGGCAGTCTGCAGAGCTGTGCAGAGCCCTCTTTAAGAACAGGCTGTTAGTTAGTTAGTGTGATCACAGATATTGTTAGTAAAGCTTGCTGTGCTTAGGAAAAAATGTAAGTCAAGTCCCTGTCCTGTGCAAATACAGAAAGTAGCAATTGTCATGCTGTGGGGTCAGAGTTAGACTGTTTATATAAGGATAATTTTTCCTTTTGATGTTGCCAGGTGGATAGAAAAGCTCAGCTGAAATGCTACCTCCGGAAAAAAGTTGCAACTTTCTGCAGAAGAGAGAAAAAAAAAATAATCATAGTTTTAACTTCAATGTGATTTTTAAAGCAGTTTAGTTAAGTGGGTACACAAGGCTGGATGAACACTTACTTGTGTTGACTGCCCTGTTTTCATTTTACTGTCTCCCAACCTAAAGAAAATAAGCCAAAACAAACTTCTGCTGAAATGAAAAATAATTCTGAGATGGTTGTTTCCATTGGTTTGACTAAATCTGTTTTGAAATTTTCCGGTGTAGACAAGCATGTGAATGAATGGCTGTTGCTAAACCTGTCTGACCTTCCCATCAATAAGGGTGGGACTGCGGGCTCAGGGGAAATGTGACACATGGTGCCCTCCTCTCCTTTGTACTTCGGGTCAAAAATTGCCTTGGGTACAGTGTCAGCACCTACAGCCAGAGCCGTAGTCCTCACAGCCTCCGAGCAGTTACTGCTTCAGTTCTAGGGGCTCCTCAGCTAGTTACCATCACAGGTACCTCAGTTACAAAACTGATGCTTTCCCAGGTACCAAAAATTTGTGCTCCTTTACAGGCCCCCAGACATCTCGGTCTTGCTATAAATGTAGCTCAGAGCCTGCATCATGTTGGTATGCTTGTAATAACAAAATATTGGCATGGGGAAAAAAAGGTATGTGAAGCCAAGAATTCCTTGTTAGTGTTACAGAAATTTTGGCAGTCTGATCAAATAATTGTTATTAGTATATTACTCCAGATCAGTTCCTACAGAAGAAGGAAAAGAGAAAGGAAGCAGCAGAAGGAAAGAGAAAAAAAGGAAAGAGAAAGAAAGGAAGGAAGGGAGCATGCAAACAAAGAGGAAGGAAGGAAAGGAAGCCAAAGAAGAAAAAGAAGGCAGGAAGGGGAGGAGGGAGGGAGGGAGCAAGGGAAGGAGGGAATACTACTATACAGAAAAGTTTTCAATAATAATTTGTTAAATTATTTGTTAAATTTGTAATAATAAAAATAAATATATTTTAAATAGAAATACAATAAAATAATAATAAAAAATTGTTAAATAAGTTAAATTGTGCATATTTCCTAGTATATATCCATTTCCCTGGTGCTATGCTTACCCTTCAATTGCTCCTTTGAGTCCTAACGTCGATGGCTTCACCCTGGTGTCTGGCAGGGCGGGGGTGTGAGTGTGGTGAGCCAACAGCATCACTAATCCTTCCTGGGGAGGAACAGAGTGTCATGTTGGTAGCTTCTTCTTCCTCACTCAAGGATCCACTTGGGTCGATGTTTAAATGTTTGCTATCATGCTTTTGCACCTTGAGCTGAAACTCTCCATTACATATGGCTTTACTATATATGGTGCCTTTTATGTATGTTCAGTACTATTTCTTTCTCTTTGTTACCCCTGAAACATGGTTTCTGTTGCTGACAGTTGGTGACAGCACAGTTGGTCATAGCCTTGAGGTCTCCAGTGCCAAACTTGTGTCCCATCTCTTATCGTCCCTCACCTTCATCATCTTCACAGCATCTTGTGCCCCCCACTCCTTAAGGTCCATCTCCTGACACACCAGATCTGTGTTTGTCTACACTACCTCCTTGTGTCCGAAGCATCTCATCCTGCACAGAAGACTTACTTGTTAGGATTAACCAAATGAAAACTATGATTGTACTACCCAAAGATAAGCCATAGTCAGTCGGTCATTGGAAAATCAGTTAGGCTAAATCAAGAAGCAACAAAGATCCAGGCAGGTAGGTAAAAAAATTTTCAGACACAATAAGCCTGAGAAGCCTCATCCCTGAGGTCTTGCAGGGTTGGTACAAAGCCCACGGCTGCTACTAATGATTGAAACACTGTACTACAAGGCAAAAGGGCTCTAACCTTCTGCTAAGATGCGTGAAGCGGGCATCTTCTTGCCTTTCTGCAGGACCTGATGGAGTATATCTAAATCTGAAATATTGGTCATTGCTTGTTTGGGCAGAGCCCTGCACAAAAGGCAACAGAAGCCGCAGAGTAAGATCTTGGCCCTGGGAAGTCAGCAGAGATCAGCACAGATTGCAGGGAGATCAGGATTTTGAGCCTGGCTCCCTGTAAGGACATAATGGTATTTAGGCTTTATCCTGGTTGTTAATTTATTAATTCCTACCCAAAAGCTTAGCTAAATTGCCAGTCATACTGTAATAATTTTAGATAATTGAAAACATGGGTCTGTTTCCAAATCTAGGCTGGCAGAACGATTACAGGATACTAGCTGCTTTCTAGGCTAGCTCTTAGCTGGATGGCCCATCAAAGTATCCATGAATCTTCTGTGTTTCTGCTAAAGCAGAACCAGAATCAGAGCTTCTTGTGTGTCTTCTGATGCTTTCTTTGGTTCTGAAGTTCATGAAAGTGACAAGCAGTTTGGGAATGTTACCTGAATGTTTATGTTAGTTCAGTTTTGAAGAGGTTCAGGACTTTTCTTTTTGGAGTTCACTTCCCTAACATCAAAAGCCATCTCACAGTATTCAGTATTTCAAAATAACGTATTTCCTTAGGTTACAGTTTAAAAGTGGATCATTCACTGCCTGCACTTGTGCGTTTGAAAGGGGCTTTTATATTATCATATTATGGAAGAAAAAACACAGTGATGGAGAACTAATCCATGTTTTCCATGTTGGTTTGCTTGCTTGTTTGTTTAACCTACAGTGAATTCAGCCGTGGTAATCATTGCTGGTAAGGCCCGTATCAAGACCTCATCCACACAATCTGCCAATAGTGGACTTCTAGCCTGTATTGATGTATGCACTAGAGAATTGATTGCCTGCCTGGGTAGATAAGAACGTGTATTGTTCTTCAGTAGGTATAGTGCATTACTCTTTCCCGGTTAATGTGATCTCGGAATCCTTCTCAATAACACAATTCTACCAATCAAACCAGATGACAAAATATAAATTTTATGGAGTTGTAGTCCTCTATTCATAATCCTTTGTAAAAGACAAATACGGATGAGTGAAGTTTCCCATAATGAAAAAAACATAAAATTTCAGAGTGAGCCAAGGCTCTCTTTTTGATGCATTTCTGATGTTCATTCTTTTAGTTTTTCTACAGATTTAATTTCCTTTTTCTGACAGTAATCCTGTGATTCTAGATCTAATTTTTCTGTTAGTTGTTAAAGAGTAAATCCCAGAACTACTGAAGCTATTTAACGTAGTTAACACTTAGATGAGTTATGGCTTCAATGCTGCATTGGTTGTAGCTTCCTAATAGTCACAGACGGTTCTTATGGTGCAGGACTATCAAAGATTGAAAGGAAGCCTAGTAATAAATAGTCAATAATCCTGTAGAAGGATTAAAAGAATAAATTATGTTTACTCACATGTTTTTACTAGATTTTTTCTTTGTTGCTAATTAGAAGCTGAAGGACATAATAAACTTTTATTAACAAATATGGTTTTCTCATCATAGTTGTATGTATATTGTTCCACTATAAAGTTATTTCAAACTCTTCTTTCATAAGGTGCATGTCTATCTATTTGTGTCCAGATCCCAAAAAGTCAGTACACCTTCAAACACACAAAAATAGGGAACTTCTCTGTCCCATTTATTAGAACGTTATTCAAGGTCAACCTAAGAATTTGTTTTCATATACTCAAAACAGTATTACTGCAACCCTGAACTCCCTGTTGTAAACCTTGGTAGCATGCATCCCACAAATCAGAAATTCTATAAAAATAGCCCAACTACATCTTAGATAAAATTTATTCTCCATGGAAATTTTGTATGAAAGTCAATCAAAGAATTTTTCAGATTCAACTGGCATCTGCTGCTCAGTATAAATTCAACCCTCACAAAATACAATACACTCTGCATGGCATCTCATCCTATATGTAAAATTGTTTGCCTGAAACCTTAGTAATAGACAGTAATAATATGTAATAACAGGAGGAAGTGAAGAAAATTGTTACAAATAATAAACAACTGGAACCCAGCATTAACATTTGCAATGAATTTCTATGATTCTTTTTACTATGCCTTCACAAAAAAAAAAAGAAAAAAGAAAAAAAGATTTCATTGTTTTCAAGCAACCATATTTTACCAGCATTTTAATTTTTTTTTTTAAGCTAAATCCGCATTTAAAGTCAGTGGGTAGTTCTGCTGCGAACTGAATGGAGTAATATAGTCCATGGAATGGGCTGGTTGAGGAGGGATATTGCTGTATATACTGTCCATGTCGCAGCACTTGTCATTACCTTTCAATGGCAATAAGGTTACGAAGAAGCAGGGCTGTGAAAGGTGCCCTTCTCCAAGGTGGTACGTGGCTCTATGCCAGGCTTCGTAGGCAACTGCGTCCAGTTTGGAAATTGTTTCTCAGCCAAAGCAAGCTACAGTCTCAGGTTTTTAAAAGAAGTAAAAGCTACAGATGTTGTCCATCAATGACATAGAGAATTGCCCCTACATGACTCAAATTCACTCCAAACGGACTAGTTGCATTCATAAGAATATAGTGGTCAGTCAGCTGCATATTGTCAATCAGCCCTTATTGAGCTAATTTTATTTTTTTTTCCTGGATTTTTTTTTTTTTCCTAAATCAAGATCATATATGTAAGTAACTTTGAACAGTTATCCTTTTTTTTCCTTCATCCTTCTCACCCCCTCTCCCCGTGTCCCCTTCCAAAATGCCTTAAATTCATCAGGGTCTTTGCAACATTTTTGCTCTGAGGCATGTTCCCTCTCCATTGATTCTCTTCACTGCTGTCAAATCCAGGTTTAATTAATAATTTTCTAAAATATCTTAACTTGTGTGAAACCTGCGTAGTACCACAATGTCCTTTAGTCTTTACAGATAATTAACTGATACTTGAAAATCATAGTGTCTTTTCAGTGTTATTTGTGGGAAAAGTATTAACCATGGCTGGCTTCAACACCCAAGACACACAAATTCTGAAGTTTCCATAACAGTGAGACTGAAGAAGAAAAATAATGAAACAATATTGAAACAAAATCTTTACAACATGAGAAGATTAAAATAGGAGTGTAATTTCACCAGCTGAAATGTATTCTGCTTATATAAAATAAATCCAAATCCATATCTACCCCAGGATAAACCCACTAATGTTTTTGGGTTGTATTCCAGTTTTATAAAATGCTTTTCTATTCCCTTTTCCTATTTGGGGAAAAGAAACAGTCCAGAGTGAACAAAATGTGCTGGTATGCCATAATAACACTTCAAGCAGATATACCAGGATGTCCCATGGAGGGCATTTGCAATGCAATAGCGGTATTCAACATTCTATACCAGTACCTCTGAATTCCCATTTCAAACACAGCTCATACTTACATGGAATATGGACTGATCACAAGAAAACAGTAAGACTGACTGTACACAAAGTTCTCTGTAAGTGTGAATAACCTGAACAGAAAAAGAAAGCTACATTTATCATGCAGTTCTTTCATTCCTGGCAATTTATGATGTTAGGAGAACACAATTTATTTTAAGAGTTTAGCATGTTTTCAGTGAAATTTAAAAGGTCTGTAAAAGCAGACAGATAATATTTGCAGACGTATTAACAACCCAAATACAGTGCAACCCACTAATCAGGAGTCAGTCAAATTCTGAAGCAAATTTCCAGAGCTGGTACCTACTGGGTCTTTACTTTGTGCTGTGTTACCATCGCATTGTAGCACATCATGGTTCTTGCCTATTTGAATGTCATTAATATAAATGGGCATTACATTTTTGGCCTTGCAATCAAAACAAAACTTGATGCCTCATAACTGAAAGAAATACAGGTTCTCCCAATGATATCAGGGCACACGTTTTCACATAATTATCTGGTTTTTGCTTACTCGATGTTTTGCTAATGTCAGTTCAGTATATTAAAGTAGCGTACAGTGTTGATGTCCAAGATAGATGAGAGGTTATTCTTGTAGATGCCAGCTGCCATGGCATGAAGTGACTCCCTGCAGACTGAAGTCAGAATGAGAGGAGTCCTGGGCTGTCTGGGAGAAAAGGAGATGGAGGGATGAGATGAGCCCTGATGGCAGAACCGGAACACCAAAGCTGGGGAGCAGGGAGCACCTGTAGGAGAGATGTACATGAGAAAGGAAGAACACACAGCTCTGATGTGAAATACCTGCACTGTCAGCACAATGCCTACAGGTGAGAACTCGGTGTGGGGGGTTAAGCAAAAGCATGGCCCATTTGTACTGGAAAGCAAGCTGGTGAGTTTGCAGCTGATTATAATCAAGGGGTGAAAGACCCCAGTGAAGGCAAAAGAAAGGAATATTCCCCGGTTAATACTTACACTGTGGAAATCTCTACCTCAACAGGAGAACCGGACCCAAACACGTTAAGGAGGGAGCCTTCTTATCCTGGCCTACTAATTGCAGGGAGACCACCAAAACTTAGGTAGCATTGAGAAAAAAAATACATTTTCTGAGGCGCTGAAGAAGCAGTGTGTTAGGTTATGTGATAAGATCTCTGCACATCCATGAAGGAGCACAGTGAGACAACACATGGTGGGGCTGGGGGGCCACATAGTCCCCTGAGAGGCTACTCCCAGCTCTGCCAGAGGAGAGCAGTCAGCTCCACAGGAGCAGAGGGCCACAAGGGCAGGCAGGAACCAAGCAGGAATCTGGTTCCTTTGTGGAGGTTACTGGAAGTTCTGGTTCATACATGGAAAGAGGAGCATTAAGAGCAGTGAGACAATGTCTGATGTTCAGAGGCAAAATGGAAGAAGTAAGTTGGTCTTGACATTGACCAGAGCAGGGCTAGGAGGCACGAGTCACAGATAAACACAGAAAGTTTTGGTGAGGTCACTGGTTAGTCATATCCAGTTGATCTAGTTTTGCAACAAAAAGACCCTGCTGAACGTGAAAGACAGCTATGCTTGAGCACTTAGATATCACGCTGAGTATATTCTTAGGGCACAATAATTGTGGTGAGGAAAATCAATGTTTCTGTGCAGGAAAACACCTAGTAAGATAAAGTTACAGGAAATGGCATTAAAATGTAAATGAACAGATATGTTTTACAGATGACAAGTGAGTTTAGGAGGCCGGTGAGGAAAGAGGAATAATACAGGGTTTTCATCTGGATTCTGACAGTATTTACCGACTGAAGGCAGAAACTGGGAGTTTTGAAGAATGCATTTTGACCAGCTTTTGCCACAGAAGCTTCTCAGAAGCGGACAACCCTAAAGAAGCACAAATGCAGACTTTCTGACTTACATAGCTGTTCATTACTACCAGCCTTCCTTATTAAGATGTCCGTCCTCGTGGCTTTCTCTGCATGTTTTGCCTACATGATATTCAAACATTCTTGTGTCTCGTAACAGAGAGAGCCATAAGCCCATCAGCTCGGTGCCCAGCAACAAGACCTTACCTGGCTGAACAATGTAATACCAGCTTGGGGTTATCGGAGTGTGTAGGTGTAGCCAGGTGGCTTATCAGAGACCTTGAACTTGGTACATGGCTAGAAAGACTGCTTGATGCTTTTATCACAGATGTTTCTTTGCTTGGAGTGTTCTTCCTGACTTGGCCTAAATTCTTATCAGCAAATTATTGTACATACTGATTAAAGTCCACTATTAATGGGAACCTGATTACCATCTATCTTTTCAAATACTTATAGGGAAAAAAAAAAATAAAAAATGGGTAATATATAAACAAGTTTGATATTTGTTACCGGAATTTTATCATGCAGGACTTCTTCACTTCTTCAGCACAGGGAACAGAGCAAACAGGGAAGTGACAGAGCAGCAGAGAAGAGACGTAATCTGTTGGATGTAGGAAAAATGTTCATCTATTCACATGGTGAACTTAAGCAGTGTGTTCAAAAGTCTGCAAAGAAATTAGAGGTCCCTTCAAGGGACCTGGAGGCACTGTCCTTGGTGCTGCTTAAGGACAGTTATCTGTATGGAAGAATGGACTATCATAATGCTGTCCTTACTGCAAAAGATATCCCTTTCATCATTCCTATGTCCTAGGATGCTGGAAAGATATTTTTTTCCTCTTCTTTTTCTTCTCTCATTTTCACTTCTTTTAGTTCATATTTTGCTCTTTGAATTTTTACCTATATATATACACATACACATCATGCAAAATTATCTGTGAATCTATATGAAACAAAAATATGAGTTGTGTGTGACTATGCAAATGTATATGCCCATCATATATATAATAAAAATACTTCCAAATTAATATATCATATGTTACATCATATATATGAATGAACAAGTGGTGAAAATTTTCCAATTAATCTTTTCTAATACAATATTCTGCAAGGTGGGATTTTGCATTTTGCAGAACCATCACTGCCTGAAACAGAGCAATGGAGACAAGGATGCAAATTAATATATTAGTGGGTCATAAGACATATTAATCATCTACACTGGATGAAAAATATAGTTTATATTCATAATATTCAGGAAATTCTGTAACATAATTACCTTTTTCTCATTTTTCTAATTCATCTGCGAAACTCAAAGATGCAGGATACATAGGAAAAAACAGTGGACTAACATTGAAGGATGAGTTTAATCGCTTTTGAAGAACGATAAAATTAGAAATTGGTGCAGAGAGAATTTGTGAGGCCTTTGCACCTTCATATTTGAGACATAAACTGATAGGCAGACAAGGTCAGCAAAGCGAATCTAAGTCCATTTGTGAGTATCTGCCAATTTGGCAGGTATCCTACTTCTGAAACATTTATTTCTGGCAATTCTTAGAAGATATTTTCAAGAAAGTATATGTATGTCATTAGCCTGTTTCAATATGCAAACTTCTATGACATAAATATTTTGGAATTTGTATATATGTATTGAAAACCTCTAATTTATTTAAAAAAACTTTGAATGACAAAACAGAAACAAACACTGAAGGAAATGTGATTCTGCTGATTTAAAATCTGTCTGAACCCCATGTATCATCCCCTCAAACCCCAACATTCCCAAGGTTATCATGTCTCTCTTCTCCAGGATGTGCTCTCAGAAAAGCCTCTTTGCAGACCTGTTTGCCCACTCACGGCTGCACTGCGCTAAGGGCAGGAATAATTACAGTGGCTGGTGGTAAAGATGTCTCAGTACATGTTTAGATGAGTTTCATATGGACTTTTGCTCACAGGTACAAATGATGTTTGCTGACCAGTCAACCATGCTTTGTTATATCCCTAATACTGTAAGTCACAGAGGAGCTCTCCCCATGCTTTTCCTTGTTAGTTTTTCAGGAGGCAAAATCCAGGCAGCTGGTTCCTGTCCTGTGATCACACTGTTGGCTGTGTTTTTTCTCTTGTGTATCTATATGCTGTGCCAGCCAAAATTTACCTACTACTGCTTTCACACAGACCTCATAATCACTTCCACAACATATGCCAAATTTTCTTGCATACCTTTATTCATGAAACAATTTCTCTCCTCTTTCACCCAGTTCATACCTACCTGCCACCGCTGGACTTCAGAAACCAGCTTGGTTAGTCCTGGGCTGGCGGGGGCGAGGGCATGCAGAGTTCATTGCAAACACCAAATAAATATTTTGAAGTTGCTGAAAAGAGGCAAGCATACAGATGGATTTTTGATGGCATTTGGAGGACTTGAGTTTAAATGCTGATCATTAGATCATCAGTAGTTCAAACAACAGGAGTAAAGATCAGCTCTTTAAGAAGCTCTCTAATTCAATTTAATGGCTGCTTTTTACCGAATATAAATTTAGGATTCCACCAGGTATGACGGAGCGTTGCTCTTAATTGAAGATTTCTTTTTCATACTCTTACAGGAAATGCATTCTTCATGTTTTACAATTATATTAACTGCTAAGTCTTTAGCAATTAACATGCAATGACTCAGCTATTTATAGAGTGATCCTTTTTTAAAGCAATATGTTTCACCTGTGATTTCATCCATCTGAATCATAGACTTTCAAAACCAAGATTTTGCCCTTTGTATTTGAAAAAAATATATAATTTTTCAAGAGTCTTTAATTTTAAATTAATTTTCATACATTTTATCTGCATTTTTTTCTGCATTTCATACCTATAGTTATATAAGCACATTATTTTGTTTGACATTAATCATCTCAACGCTCATAACCTGCAATAAGGAAGAATTACTGAAAAGTGAAGATGGTCCAGAACTAGAACTTCTGGATCCAACTTAACATCTTTCCCTTGAGATGCTCAGCCTTGAGGAGTCATAAAGCACAGCTCCGAGATCCAGAACACCCAGCAGCAAAGTTGTGTTGCCGACCTCTGGATAGAGACCAGGCTGTGCAGAACTGTAGTTGGGCTGCATGTTCAAGGTAGTTGGGTAACAGACACTTCTCCAGAGCAGACATCCATGCTCTGTCAGAAGGATACACTTCTTGGCATGCCATGTGGGACTGCAGGAAAGGCTGGGCAGGGGAGTCAGACCCATTGCTGGGACTGTCTGACATCCACAGACCAGAGTGCCAGTATATGTCTTGAGATCCTCATAGGAAGTTCAGGGGTGAGGGGATACCTGTACAGTTTCTAGTCAATAAGCAGTTGTAGTTATGTGGGCTGCTCACTTGTTTAAAGCTATGTGCGTGCTTCAGAGTGGTGTAGGGTAAGAAATGAAGTTCCAGTAAAGAATTATTTCCAGACATATAGTTTTAGGCTCAAAGCCAGCCTATGGATATGAGAGAAGAGCATAGCCAATAGCTCCACACGTAAGAAGGTAGCCCCTCTGCCCAAAGCCCTCAGCCAGAACTGCTCTGTGGTGATGTCGGTGCAACTGGCAAGAAGGAGCCTGTAGCTGCCCTGTTGTGAGGACCCTCAACTGGTTGCACGAAGGAAGCTGTAAACAGATGTAGGCTTTACCCATTGGTGTGGGTACCTCCTGCTCTGGGAGGCAGCATGCCTTTCGCCTTGCACGTCTGGCAGAGAGAAGGTCCTTCTGCTCCGGCTCGCACCACAGTCAAGCAAAGAAACCTGTGCCACCGTCACGTTGATGGGAACATAATTGCTTACATGAAAGAAGATCACTGAGATATGAGATGTGCTGTACTAAGGCTGCGGTGAGGTTAGAAGTGTTGACATACCAATAAAAGCTCCATGTAAAAATGTTTAGTTAGTATAAAAGCCATTGATGGAAAATCTAAGGAAGGACTAGGTGTCACAGTGGTTAATCCTCCTCTCTAGTATCTGACCTCTGTAAGGCTGGAAATAAAATAAGTTAAATGGACTCTGCATAATTCCTTGTGGGCGTCCATCACGAAACCACCTCATGATTCAGCGCTTGTGTCAGCCCATCGGGGGGAGGCTCTGCTGGGTGAGCAGAGGGCTGTGGTGGGGCAGGGCCAAGGCACAACCCACTGGAGACCATGTGGGAGAGGGCGTTCACACCGCTCCTGCCTACGCTGGGTCTTTTTTCCCCGCTGATGTTGTTGGCTCCAGGTTCTGGGTGTCTGAGGGCACAATCATTTGCCATGCTCCAACTCTGAGGAAGAATTTTTCAATTTTTGACAAGGCCCTTAGAATCACATTGCAGAGGAAAGGGTGTATTATAATTATCAATATCAATAGTAATAAAAGTTTATTAAAGGTCATTAAAATGAAAGGGGATGGCTATAGATTCCATCACTCTGAATTGACTCCCTCCTCTTGTGTTAATTAGAAAACTCAGATAATGGTTCTATGTGGGAGTGCAGGGGAAATTTAATTACGAAAGTTTAATGGGCCACTATCTACTTCCTGCCAGATTAAAAACTGATGATTTACACTATTTTAGATACTACCATGGGCTCGCTAACAAAACATGTTGCAGAACAAAGAGCGATGCAAGACTTTACCCAGAATATTTTGCTCATTTTTAAAACCAAGTTGTAATGAGGCAGACCTGCAAGCCAAACAGTTGTGACAGAGCTGTTACCACCAAAACCTGAAAGGAACCACGAGCGGTGTTTGTTGGTTTCTTCATTTTATTATTTATTATAACCAAACAAAGAACACGCTTGCCTAAGCAGAAATACTGTCCCCTCAAAAGGCAAAGAAAAAGACAAAATAAAGATAATTAAAAAAAAGAAATAATGCCAATCCAAATTAGCTGTAAGGTCATTTATCAGTTATTGAGGAAAGCTAGAAGAGACACTGCTAATTTTTAGAAGTTCTTGGACTGGAATTTCTGTTCTTCAGTCTATGGTCTTCATCCTACCACATTTCATGACAGTTTTTAATTAAGAGATATTTAGGGAAATATTATGTAATATCTTTGTCTTAAAACATAAGTGAATCAAAATGATTATGGCATAAGTGTGAAACAGATAAAACCGGTTGGCTTTAAGTCCTCATTTTCAGATGTCCTAGACACCCAATTTATGGGGAGTTATGACTAGTCAGAACCTCAAAATCATTCACTTTTTGGAGAAGGTTTGAATTTGGCACTTGAAATTAGTGGTTCTTTTTGAAAAAGTAGCCTTTATTGGCTCATTAAGAGTGATAATTCAGCAAAGTCTGCAAAGCAGCTCCAGGAATCTTTCTTCAAGTTCTCTGTTCTACCTGCTGGTTCCACTTAATGCAGAAGTTCATTGTTAAATATCTGTTTCCATTTAATGCAGTGGTTTATTATTAAATTTAACTTCTTTCCTTAACAAACTCTATTTTTAGTGAAAACCCTGAATCATATCCAAGTGCAATTGACATAAATTTCCAGTTGCTTTGGGTTTTGGTTTGGGGTTTTGGGTTTTTTTGTTTGTTTGTTTTTTTGAATTAAATGCTTATCTTTAAAAGGGTTTTATACCAAAAAATGTGGAACAAAAATTGTGATGTATCAAATGCTATATTTTAAAATAAGGATAAAAAAAAAAGAAAGGAGAAGAAACAGAAGAAACAATGCCCAAAAGCAAAAAAAAAAAAAAAAAAAAAATCTAATGTACTGTTTCTTTTTCTGGATAGCTTTTGGTGTCCAAAAGTTGAGAACTCAGCATTATAAAACCAGGGCTGGTTGTCAGTTCTAATTTGGGTAGATGTAGACAGTTTTATACAGCAGCTTTGTGGCCTGGAGCTGTCTGTCTTGCAGTCAGGGGCCCACTGTGTCAGCTGCATGTCCTTGAACATTTCAGGTAGGATGTAGCTCTGGGAATTGCCATCCTCCTGGACTTCAGGTGTGTAAACAGTCTCCTACCTTTACTAATTTATTACCAGGTAATGAAACAACATAAAGGAGGAAAAAAAAAAGGTGTTTGAACAGTACTGTTCTTCATATTCTTCAAAGACTTTAAGCCACCTGGATGTACACAGGTTGGGAAATACTCATTTTTCTTGATCTTTTCCACAGAAACAGGGTTTGCCTACCTGCTCTGCACTTTGGATCTCTCATTGTACCCATCCATTTAGCACAGCTGCCTTCAGAAAATTCTGTTTATGCAAGGCATATCAGTTAAAGCTAAATACATTTGCATCAACACAGAATCCAGCCTTTACTGAGCATAATAGCCTTCTGTGTATTGCAGGTGCATCTAAATTTGTAAATAGTGTAAAAAAAAATATGACAGGGCACTACAGATGTCTAGACATCACTTGTCTAGACTTCAAATGTGTAATGCTGAATAGATATCAAAATCGAGTGGACATCTTCAGAAATATAATTGAGAAGAGCATGCCTAGGAACATTCGCATGCCTTGCCTTTTATTTGCAGTGAATGATTCACAGCTAAGCTCTGTAAAGTATTAGTTAGTTCACATCATTGTAACCACCAAACCTCAGGAAAAAACTTACTTTTTGAGAAGTTACTTTATTAAGGCAGCTGTTACAGATATAGGACTTCATCCCATTGGTAATTCATATAAAGAGAGAGAGAAAGAAAAACACTTTAAGCTGATTTCAAGCGTGGTTTTGTTTTTGGTTTTGTTTTATTGTGATCCTTTATTTGATTGAGATAGCACCATAATTAGTCTCAATGCACTGATAAGTTGTTGTTTTTTTCCAGACACTTAATAAGGACCATTCATTCTCCAAGGGGATTGCAACCTGAAATCTTGCTGAAAGACTGGTGTTACAACAGAGGACAAAGAGGAAAGAAAAGAGGTGAATTAACTGGGAAAAATGCCAGTTACTGTCTTGATCACATGAGTGACCATATGCTAAATGACACGGTAAAATGAATGGATGCACAGTGTGTTGATTTAGTTGCTTTCTTTTCCCTTTTCTTTCTCATTTGATTGTACATGATGTAATTGATCCACATGGCATAGTGTCCACTGTTTCCTTATCCTGTCCACTGTTGTGAGAATAATTGGAATGTGACCCAGCCTTTGAGTGGCACTTATTTTACTAAAATGAGGGGCTGAAAGCCCTACTAAAGCTATACAGAGCTATGAATTTAAGGCTTCAGCACTCTGAAGCGTTATGGGCCAGAGCCTCAACTACAGCAATGGGTGAAGCTACTTTAACATCAGTAAAACTCTTCAAACATCTGTACGCTTGCAAAGGATCTCACCCCTTTATGCCAATGGATTTGCCTACTGGCAGAAATTTGAGGCTGGCTGAAAAAAGAAGCCAGTGATCTTTTCTTGGCAACTCTTGAAAAGCTGGACACTTCCTTGAGCATAAATGTGGATCTGGCAACCTTTATGCTCTGCGTTGTTTTGGATCTTGGGATAACGGGTCTGATCCTGCAAGATGGTGAAGAGGACTCATGTACTGCCCAGCATGTCGAGCTCCTCCTGCCAAGTCTGCACACAGATGTTACACGCACTTCCAGCTGAGAATTCAAGTGGAGAGTTCCAAGTGGAGAGCTTGGCAATAAAATACTAAAACGTTAAGATGCAAACTCTGTGCTCATTTTAGCAGAAGAAATCCAGAAATCTGGATCTAGTACCAAAGATGGAAAAAATACCAACCTGTGGCTTGATGCCAGTTTTATACTCATAAAGAAGTTTATCTCAATATTTTCATGAGTCTCTCTAGTCCGCTATGCTTTGTCTATAGAATACTGAAGATTTTTTTTTCTCACATAAATAAATAATGCTAAATAGTTATCAAAATAGGATTCAAACATTCCAATTTTTGGCTGGTTTTATGACAGATGGCAAAATAAGGGATGAATGCACTGATAAACAGAAATAGAAGGAACTACTATGAATCTGCTCTGCATTCCCAGAGAGAAAGTAATTAAAGAAGATGACTCTTGTGTAAATCCAGATCATTTAAACTGAAAACTCTGTACGGGAACAACCACTTTTTGTTACGTGTTTGTTAAGTCCAGCCACCAGAGGATTGCCGGCAGAGACTGCAGTATTAATCATTAAACCCAGGGCTTCTTAAAAGTCAAACCACAGGATATTTTTGGTTTTTTTTTTTTTTTTTTTTTACTACATATTGATTTTGAACAAGCAAGTTACCTAGACAATTAAACAAGTTAAACAAAAATTATATTGTTTCAGGCAATTATTCACATGTGTGCTGACCTCATTTGGGGAAATAAAGCATTTCACATTTTATTACCTAGAGTGTCAATGAAAAAGTATTCAGGTGATATCTCATTAATGATTTCATTTTCCCAAACATTGTACAAAGTCACTGCAATACAATGCCAAGTCAATCTATCCATTTGATCTTATATAACCTTCAGGGAACATTAATAAAATTCTGACTCAGATATGCCCTCTGTCAGTCCCTTTTTAGGCATACAGGTGCTTAAATGTCCTTTACATCCTACTGAATGGGACTTACGTTTAAATTTAAGCACAAATGTCAATACTTTTCTGGACAGAGATGCTTACTGGAATGAAGGCCTCTGCATCAGAATAAACATAGTGGTTGATAAGAGTGTACACAGAGAATTTTGATTTGGGTTTACACAACCTGTGGTATCATGAGGTTAGAAAATCAAATTGTTAGAGCAATTTAGCATATTCTTGTACTGCCACCTGTGTTCTACTAAAATGTTTGCACAATTTACTTCTTTTTAAGAGACTCAACATGTATTATAAAGTATTTCTAAAGATTTTCAAACATTTTACTCAAGAATTGAGTTTTGTCAGTGAAGGAAAGAGAAAAAGTGCTTTTACAATTCTGTAGCAAAGTCATTTAGGACTCCCACAGGAAGACTGGAAAAATCTATCAGCTATTGTAGAAAGTGCATTACAGTGGAAGGAGCTTAGTATGAAACACATGCAATCAATGACGGGATACTTGAACTTTGCTTGTACAGTTATCTCCTTAGGGAAGGTATTCTGTAGGTGTTGAACTGCTTTTCCTGAGTTCAAGAAGCCACAGAAATAAATGAAAATTATATATTTACTTTTTTTTTTTAAGCCTTGACAGAGTGTGGAGGAGTTGGCAGGCTGTTCCTGGGTGCAGTGATTCAGAGCCACCAGGGCAGTTGCAATGGCTCAGTCACTGGATATACAGGTGTTGTCAGATCCTAAGCAGGTAGAAGTTGATGTGGGAACTGGGAACTTTTGAAGGGTGATGTTCCTTCTTCTGCAGATACCCCATTTTGGTTTGACATGTTCCTTTGGCTCATTTGTGCAGCTGGGAAAGTACCACTGATAATAGCTGACATAAAAAAAGTTAATTTTCCAGCTCCCACTGCACAGCTCCCACAGATCCTCCTCACCCCCACTAGCAATGCCTGTGTCCTGCTCCAGCTGCTTCTGTGGTCTATCCAACAGGAAGGGGGGCACACCAGGAACAGGGCTGCCTTGGCCGAGCGCCTTGCCAACAGACTATTGACTTATGCTGCACCTCTACTGCTTTTTCTCTGTCCTGGTGAATCTTGTAGTCTTTGCTGTACAGTATCTAAACTTCCAGAGAAGAGGGGAGGGTTCCCCAACAGATTTGTGCTTTGAGAATTCTCCTGGGATTTGAAGATACTGGTTTTAATCTATTTGTTTATACTTTTTGGATTGGTGACATAACGTGGTCCAATATCCATTAAAATACATAAAAGAACCACTATGATCTTGTAATTAGATTTCTCTTTTTGTAGCGTTTGGCAGAGGGAAGGTCAGACTTGCCGACTCCACAGTCTTCAAAATGCCAGCTATTTTTAAATAACTAGTTAAATGATGCTTTCACAAGTTTGCCCAAGACAAATGTGTTCTATTCTGAACTTGACGGGACATAGTGCACTTTGTGTCTCATCTGGATGAAATTCTTGGAGAGGGGAGAACAAACAGGTTAGTGCCTTGGTTCAGAAGACATCTCAGGGAAGGCTGCTCATCCACAGTCTTCAATATGGATGTGTGAGGGGGACTCAGATCATCAGTCTTCAGCCTCTTCCTGAACCTAAAACAAAAGTACATGGGACCTGATGGCTCTTACCTTACTGGAGGCCAGAAAAGATGAAAAATTGCAAAGTTTGTGAATACATCTTTCAAACAAATTTTGGTGTAATAATTTTCTCTTTTTTTATTTATCTTTCATTTACAGGGAGACCTCCTAACCCCTTTGAACTCCCTATTTCGACACAGATTCGGCTTTTGGCATAGATCATGAAGGTAGCTATGCAGGCAGCAGACGGATGGGACAAGAGATCACGCTGTATACAGCACTAAAGACTCCTGCAGCAAAACCCCACCATCTGCAGCCTCTCAGTCTCTCCTTCAGCCCAGCAAGAAGCCACAGGAGTCCCCTGCTCCCCCTGCCCTGCCACCCCCAAGCTCCCCATGGGTGCAGGAGAAGCTGTTCCTGCCTTGGCTGCCCAGAAGGGAGGAGAAGAGAGGAGCAGAGGAGAGGAGGCAGATCAGGTTCCTACTGTCCCAAAAGCTTCC
Source organism: Falco rusticolus (assembly GCF_015220075.1). Lineage (NCBI taxonomy): Eukaryota > Metazoa > Chordata > Aves > Falconiformes > Falconidae > Falco > Falco rusticolus. Next base: position 24,811,305 of record NC_051198.1, on the reverse strand, counting down.
TCTGGCCAGCTGTGCCACACCGGTCTTGTGCTGAGCTCTGACACAGAGGCAAACTGGCAGCTCACCCTGCTCTGCAAGCGCTGAGACTTTTGACTGTGTACAGTAATAAACAAGGCTAAGAAGTTGCACAGTTTCAATGTGGGAAGACACCAGAAAGGAGACAGTGCCTGGGAAACCTGCTCTGCTCCTGCCACAAAACCACCTCTGCCTAGCCTGCTGGAGAAGTCTTAATCCTGTTATCAATTTCTGCACTACGGCTCTTTGTGTAGAGGTGGGTGCGAGCACTGGTCAAGCATCCACGAAAAAAACTTTAGCGAGACAGTTCCTCAGCCAAAATGATGGTATCTTGGAAAAGGGGTCCTGCCTTCCGTGAGTCATCTGAAACTTCCTTCTGGTCAACAGGAGACTCTTCTTCTAGCCAGTTCTGTTAACATCTTTATCCTAGTAACTCTGTGGGAGACAGAGCGTGGGAGACAAGAATTCACTCACCTGTGAAGAGGAAGAGGAAGTGTTGGAAGAGAAAACTTTTTAACTGGTTCTGAGCACATGGATCAGGTGTTAGATGATTATTTTGTTTCACTATTAAGATATTCAGTAATTGGTATGTGTAATGGCTACATTCTTAGCATCCTCTTCAGGATGTATTAGGGAATCTGTTTGAGATTGTGTTAGGATTGACTTTTTTAGTATTAATAGGATGATTTAACATATTTTGTGATCTAATATGCTTTCCAGCACTGCCCCTAACTTGCTGATTTGATCCAGCCTGACAGCTGAATTGCTCTCTTCATAGGTTAGTAATTATGACTTTGGTGACATACAGTTTTCAATGTTATTTTTGTTTAAGTAGCTTAATAAAAGGAATAAATTCAGAGCCAGGCATATTTTTTCAATAAGTAAAGTGGGTCTCAGACCTCTGATGACCTGGGTGCAGATCAGCCAATCAGCCTAAAAGCTCCCCCCAGTAAGCCTTTTGCTGCCTCACAGGAAAAGTGTGTGAATTGGAAATTTACTTGAAACCACCACAATAAATATGTTTGTTCAGGGAAAATTAAAAGAGGTGAAGCAAGAAGCCTGACATGGCTTCAGTTTTGAGGAAAAACCTGTTTGTGTCTAATACAATGCAGAAATTGCTCAAGAACATTTTGTCCTTGTGTAAAGATTGCCCCGTAATGCTGCTAACGTCCTTAGGTTGAGACCTTGGGTTATCAGCTGTGTATGTGCCGATCATGCAAGTTAAAACTGATTTTTTTGAAATGCAGTTTTTATCTTTGTGAGTTCATGACACTTGTTCCTTGAAACCAGATCTTCTCCTTCCCCTGCACTTTCTTTTCTTTCTCCTTTTGGCCTGACTTGCTTCCACTGTGGGCTGAACGTGCTTCCCAATGGCAGTGAAACCTCCAGATGGCACATTACCAACTTCTCATAAATTAGAACAGGAGAGATGCGTAAAGCATTGGAATTCTTTGAGGTTTAGGTTTATAGGGATTACAATAAATTCAGTCAGATGGGGAGGGTCATTATGTACCAGTGGAATGCAGATAAGATTGTGCTGCTTTTTTTTTTTTTCCTTAAAATTGCCTTGAGATAGTATCTTGAAGGCTGCTGAAAGTGTTCTACACTTGGAGGTCTCTGCGCTTTCACATATGCAGATCCTGTAGGAAAGGGAATCCAGAGCTGGATCAGAAAAAGGAAGTTATGCTCGTAATTTGAGCCCAGTCCTGCAATATTTTCATATATCACATGAGGCATGCACGCCATGACTGCTCACACGCTGCCAAACCATGGCCTTGAAGCCAGATGAGGGAAAACCACAACTCTAGTTAAATGTGGTAAAAGCTTTCCCTAAACAAGGACTGCAGAACAAGAGCCATTCAGTTCAGGCAGAACAGCATCTCAGGGCTACACCGCAGAATCCTTTCCTCTGGCAGGGTCAGAACCAGCCTGCCTGACTATGAATTTGCTCCTGTTATTAAGAGACAATTAAAGAAAAGCAATGCCATGAAAAATGTGAGATGAAATAAAGTGCTCTGTTCTGAAGAAAAACAGGAGAATAAAAAGGTCATTCGTTGTATTTCTTCTTAAGCTGCCACTTTGTTTCACCAAGGGTCAGAACATCATTCCTCCTAATAACCTGGTTAGGCCCCCAAATGTATCCCTGTTAAGTGGAATTCTTTGCTAATACTGTCCTAATTAATTAAGAAGCAGACTTTCCCATTCACTGTCATCAGTGACCTATCATTCAGTGTCACTATCTTTCACTGTCATTAAGTAGAGTATGCATATACTGTAATAGGTAAGATGATTTCAGAGACAACTATTGATCCTTTCCTAGTGGTCTATTGCTAGTTAATGAGCATTAGTTTCTTTAATGATGTTTAATGTTGGTGAGTTATTTTTAAGTGAAACATGGCCTGACCCTGGAAAGTGCTGAACGCCCTTAACTCCTATTGACTTCAGTGAGAGTTGAGGGCACTCATGAGATCAGCCCATAGGTCTTGTGTCTGAGATGGTAGCAAAAGCTTCTTTCTGCGTTCAGGCAGGGGTGAACAATACTTTGCAGCCAGAGAATAGACCAGGTTCAGACAGAAGGGATTTTAAGGTCTTGTTTTCCTTTCTATCATTGAATTGGACAACTCTTGAGAGAAGGGACAGCATCTGCACAGGACAGACATCACTATTCTGCCAGCTCTTGCCTTCCTCTTATTTTCTTCCCATGCCTGTCACTGTCCCCTAGCTTCTTTCTTTGCCAATATGAAGGAACAGGCATCTCTCAGACTCATCCTCCCCATCATTCTCACATTAAGTGGGAAGTGTTCCAAATTAAGTAGACAGGCAGTCTGTCACCAGTACCTTAAGTTACTCCATCTCTTCTGAATCTCTTCCAGTTGGCTGTTATTTCTGTGCTCTGCTAGAACTGCCTTGATTACTGTCTCTTGGCAAAATCTCAGAGTCAAAGTTTCTTTTCTTCCTCTTTGACCTTACCATTTTTTTTGGTGAATATAATACTGTTCTGCTCGGTACAGTGTTCTGCCCATGCCTTCCCCACTGGATCTTCTGTTTGCATTGCTATTCATTACTTTATCATCCCTTTGGTGTGCATTCCCCCTTCCTTTGACAAAACTCTGTCCACAGCGCTGCATCCTATGACCCCCTCTTCAAACAATCAACATTTTAAAAAAGGTAGGACAAAAAATATTTGCTCTCTCACTCTTTGCATGTACAGTTTGCTCCCATATTGTTTGGCTAATATGCACAAGCCTCATGGCACATAAGATTCAGTCCTAGGTGATTTTCCATTTCTCTCTTACACAAAAGAGATGATGTCCTTAAATCCTTGCACATGAGGACAGTACAGGGCTAGGAAAAGATATCTATTTGACTAGATAGAACAGAATTTGTTTTGCAGAGATGTGGGCAACACTGATTTCTATCAGTGGGAAAGACCATAATGTCCTGTGTGGAGGCATAAGTTACTTTTGCTCCTTTTAAAAAAAAATATTTCATTATTTTTTCATTTTTTAATTATTGTGCAATGCAAATTACATTAACCATACTACCTGACTTTACAGCAAATGTATTGAAGAAATAGCCTCAATCTGAACAGCTGATAACGTTCATAGAAATTCTAAGATAGAATAGGTGTGTTGTGACATGTGTGCCCGGTAGGTGAATTTATCGGTTTGGTGGGTAACTTCACATACAGGAGAACGAAGAGAAAATACATCCTTGGCAGGCTTGTCTAGAAGAATAAGTATCAGAGACTGCTCATGTTAGAATTCATCCCTGGAGAAGGAGATCAATGTGCAGATGATGCAACTGTAATAAGAAGATAAGTTGTAGAGATACATATCTTTGGCCTGCGCAAGCATAATGTATTGCATGGACATTGTCTGTACACTGGAACGGGGTGGGAAAATACAGCTCTGCACAGTGTGAGTAAATTGGGAGAAACTTTTCCTCCACCTGTATACAACAGACTGGGGTTTGTCCCTTTATCTGACCAAATCACCAACTCCTATTTTTTTCATTTAACAAACGGATAAATGTGCGAGCAGAACTAAAGCAAAACCCGAAAAGAACAGGCTGCTTTTTTTGTTCTGCCCATAAACTTGTATTTTCTGGTTGCAGACACAGGCATGGTACCCTGCTGGCCCCGCAGCACCACATCACACTGCGGCGGGTGCCCTGCGTGCTCTCAGCAGCCGGCCAGACCGCGTCTGGCTCCGGGTGGCTGCACGCTCGCTCATGGTGGTGTTAAAAAAGCCCAGTTTGTTTAAAAAGCCTGGGAAGCACTCCGCTCCCAACAATTGCTGTTCTCACTAGTAATGACAGCCCTCCGGATGGAAACACACCTTGCAGGGCTGGTAAATGACCTCGCTGACTCGGAGGGGGATGGCAATAGCTAGACCGTGCTGCTTATTTTGGATCCTGGCTGCTTTCTTTACCTCTGGGTGTCACTGAGAGGGGGCTTTATGCTAGAGAAAGGGTTAACTGGGATTCTCTATAATTTGTTCCTATTTCCTTTCCCTCCCTTCAGCTCCTTCACAAAATGTTAATCTAATTGTGATAGTATCACTTTGATGACAATATGACAAGACAGACAAATTTGATTTTATTCTCCACAGAGCAAAGCATATGCTGCTTGGGAGACTTTGACAGAGAGAAGGACATAAAACAAATGGAGTTCATGAATATACAATTTTTATTGTACACAGTAGTGACATCCAAACTTCAGAGAATAGGTGGGTGAGACTTATGCTTTACTATTGAGATTAATGGGTACGTAAAAAAGTGCCAACAGAGAGTACTACAGTTTATGTTAAAAATGTCGACGTGGATAAGAATAATTTTCTTCTCAAGATGAATGATGCATTTAATGGCTGTGAGACATTCATGCCCAGTAGCAGTTCCTCAAAAGTAATTTTTTGTTGTTATTGTAAATTATATAATCTTAACTGCAATTATAGCCCTGTTTAGGTAAAGGTCAAGTTAGTACAGTGGATGGTTATAAACTAAGAGGGAAATTGGTAAATTTATTCCCTTGATGAAAGCTTATGAATGATTTTAAGCAAGATAATTTTTTTGTAACTCTATTTCTACTTTAATGTAATATAGCAAGTAAAGACAGCACACATTAACAAAGGGTAAATTAGATTTGTCTAAGTAAACATGTATCTGCAATAGGAGTAGTGTTGCTGTAGTAAGGACAGCCTGAAGGTTAAGCGCTCCATGTAAATGGTATAGATTCATTTTCGTGGAAAGCAAAAGGAGGGACAACCTCTGAAAAATTGCCTTTGATGGAATGCAATCTGTGCTCTCCTGAGCAGCACATGAATACTCTGCAACACATGAAACTGTACCCACCTCCTGGTCGTAAGAAATTGGTTAGAGTCCTTTTGGTTGCAAAAGCCTGCCCTTAAACAATGCAATCTTCTTTGCAGCCCCTTCAGACTGATCAGATTTGTTTTGTTAATACAGAGGTTAAAAAGCCCCCACGAAGGAAACTGAGGAGGGAGAAGGTGCTATGTATGCTAATCAAGGGTCTCTGCTAAACCAGGGCCTGATACGAGTTTTAGTGCTCATTTTTCATGCTTTAAATTATAACCTGAGTGAAAACAGTTAGTCTCGGGAAGCTGTTTAAAACGAGAAGGAAGCTTTCTCCAGTCAGTGGCATGCTTTTGCCCTGAAAAGCCCACATTAGGCTATTTCACTCTTTCACAGTATTTCAGTGAAGCAAAAGCATCATTACAGATAGTTGCCACTTTCCCTCACAGAACTTTTACCTACGTGAGCTGCCGCTGATCTATTTATCAAGCTGCTTTAAGTACGGCTCAGGGTCTTCTTCACTCCGTCAGACCACAGAGATGTTATCTTTTCCCATTTGTTTTTCTTCTGGAAACGTATGTGTTACGAAATTAGTGGGGGGAAAAAAATACGCTTTCTGTTCCCCTCAGATGCCACAGCCCTTTGACTCATTTACATACAAAGATATGTAATACATACCCTAATAACAAAATAAACACAGTGCTACATGTTGTGGGTTTTTTTTCTTCTTTGACAGATGAACAGCAATGGCTTGTTACTTGAGTTTGCCACCAATTAAAATGCACATTGGATCAGCTCTGGCCTGTCACCTACCATTATTGGGAAAAGTTGGCTGTGGGCCATGTTTTAGATGAGCGGGATTTTTTTACTTGGCCGTAGCGCTTCTCATCTCTGCTCTGTACACTCCGCCTGTTAGCTGCCGGGCAGGCATTGCATCTGCTTTTGGGGAGCTGCCTCACCTAAGGCTCTCGGGAGCACCTAGCCATTTTTGTTAGGTCCATTTTAAGTGTGGAAAGGGGAAAAGCCTTCCTAATCTCTCCTGTGTATAAAGGTATTGAGCCGGTCTGAATGCAGTACAGCACTTTTGGGTCATGATTTGCATAGATATACATTGATTTTTAGAACTTCTGTTAAATTTCTGTTGCACCCCACCTACCTTTCAATCTCAGCAGCAGAAGTAAAACAGCAACATAGAGAGAGATGTGAACTCACCAGCAGGGACAGCGAGTTGTTATTCATTTTAAATGTGAACCTGAACAAGTCCAAAAGAGTGTGATCCTGCCGAATAATAAATCTGAGGCATTACTAATATCTGGACGTGAATATCAGCTGTTGCTGCAGGTCTGAAATGAAGAAGTCGTCCAATGTAGGGGGGGGCAGGTGGGCAGGGAACCAGAACAAGACCCATTTAAAACTTCACTTTCTTGAATTACCTGCTACAAGGCTGTTTGAAACTGCAAGACCAGAGCCTGATTATTGAGAAACAGTGCCAATATTTGATAAAATAAAGTATGAAATAGATTGACCCAGAGAAATTCAATCTGCAAATTTGTAAAGTGTTTAGCCAAAATTTTCTGAAGTGTTCAGTTTTTTGTCCTCTTTTATGAATGAGGGTTCAACTTACAACATGCTGAGCTGCTGAGGAACCGCAGCGCTTGCTAATGTCACCTCTTTGACACTTGTTTTGTGCGGAGGTAAATAGCAATAAGATGGAAGGCAGTAGAAAATAAGGTCCATCGTCATTGCTCATTATTTGTAATTTGTGGAGTGTGACAGTGTGTTCAGCACTATGCACACCAGGAACAGAGGCAGTCTTTGCCTCCAAGAGCTTGCAGTTTAATATACAGATACAGATAAGACTGAATGTAAAAAAATTAGTGAAAGATTTAGAAGAGTATTTTAAAAATTTTTATTAAACTCCTTATTGTCAGGTTTGGGAAGGGCATGACTATTGGAAAGATACAGACATGTGTAAAGACCTCATACCAGACAGCCTCTGCTTAGGAGGGACTAAAATGATTAGGAGTTGCTACTAGGAATCCTAAGGTTGAAGAAAAACATATGTAAAACCAAAGGCGAATGTGGAAGTAGACTTGGAAACACACAAGTGAGCTCCTATGAAGCTGACATTTTTGGTGGGGTGAAGTAAGCGAAGAGATTCAGTAGAGACAAGATCCAGTATGTAGACCTGTGCTGAGTGAGGCAGAGTTTTGAAAATGAAGGGATGTGAGGTGAGTGGCTTTTACCCTTTCACAGAGCCCAGGCAAGGTGCTTTATATAAATAATGCTTTATTTTATATGGTGCGCTTTTTCCTTGGTTTAGATGCTATATGATATATCATTGTAATTATTTTTAAAAAACCAACAAAACAATACAAACCCAACATTAATAGATATTTTTTTTTTCACCAGAGTCAGTTATGAATGTAATTTCCCTGAACATTGCACACCTAATGAAAATAAACCCCAGCAACTTGAAGATTGCACTCACAGCTTTGTTGCTTCTTGTGAACTTTGGCACATGCAAGCACACACATATGCACAAGAGGAGAAAATCAGCTGGAAGTATGAGCAACCTCTGCTCAGTCTAGAAAATAAAAAGCACCATAAATATGAGGGCAGTGTGTGATAGTTCACTGCTTTGAGCTAGATCAGCCTGGGGATAGCGCTAATTTACATTCTTAACACTTTGGGTTTTACTGTACTTCAGTGTTAATAAAAATGGCTAATTAACTGAAACACCCCCAATATTGATGGTATACTGTAAATGTCACCTCTGAAATACACAGCATGTTCTTAAAGAAACACATTCCTGAAAGCCCCGGCATCCCCTGGAGCAGATTTCCTTTTGCGCGGATTTGTTCCGGGGGCGCACACCATTGTGCTCAGCCCCAAAGCTGCAGTGCTGCCTCTCTTCCTCCACCGGACACAATAAAATTTCCGTGGGAAAAATTGCAGAAGGCCAGCATAACTCATTGTTTCACTTGCATAGTAATTAACAACTCAAACAGCGGCAAGGCAGCCGCCTATTCCTCTTGGCTGAATGTTAGGCTTGACCTACCTTCCCCTCTCCCCTCAGTTCACAACTCCTCTCATCTTCCAAAATTATGTGAGAAATGATTTTTCATGCTATTTGCATGTTTTAGAGCATCCATCATTATCATGTGCACTGACAGCTTTATACTTCAGCTGTGACAGAGCTTGAAAAATGCTAGTCCTATCAATCAACATATTGTAGATTTCCAAAATGAGATCCTCTGCGGCTGGCATTGTCTCCTGCTTTTTTCTTTTATTCCTTTCTCTTCGGCAACAATCTATGGCTTGCTTTTGCTTTCCATTTAATTGCACAATGTCTATAGATTTTATAACACTACATTAGAATGAAATGCTTCTGACTCCCTTCAGATTGTTTGATTGAATTACTTTACCATAAATCTTATCTATTTTCATCACAAATACTGACCTCAAAGTTATTTTAGTAACTCTTCTTTTCCCACTGTGCTCAGCTTCACCTGCCCACATTAAATTCACGCTCACCTCTCAGTTTGAGGTAAGAAAATATGGTTTCCCCGATTATTTGATACCGGTTAATAATTCTAAGTGGAAGTAACATTAAACTCAACAAATACATATGCAATGTGTGGCTGTTTCCTAAAGCTGCTTTTTCTTGCATTATTTTGGACTGTTTCTGAAGTCACTTTTAAAGATGTAAGTTTGCCAGTGAAGACACTAGCCATGAAAACTGTGAAACAGCCAAAGATCTTTTCCAGTGTTTATGTCAATTTTTCTCTCTTGTCTCCTCATCAAATAACAAGATAAAAGACTGTTTCAATAACTAACATTGTGGTTTGCAGGTCATATACTGGAAGTACAGCTTCTTATTTTACTTTTTAAATTTTTCACTAGGCAAATTTCTCGATACGTAACACCTCAACCTCAGGAAAAACCCATACAGAAGCCACAAGAGCAATTGAGATATAAGAGAACTGCAAAATAAAAATCGATGCTTGTGCTGCAGTTTTAGCATTAGAAGTTAGTTGGTTCAATATTAGAGCTCAACTATGTTTAGCAAAAGCCACCCTATGTGAAAATTGGGGAAACTGGCAGAAATTTTATTTATGGAAATAGTAAAAAGAATTAGTCATACTGTAAGAATAAATTGGAAAAGCTTCTCTGTGAAGTTTTGATTGAGAACTATGGCAGTATTCTTGTTTATGTCTGAGAATCTTCCTGAGTCAAGATTTCTAATTGCTGCAAGCTATCGCGTTTGCCAGAGGAGACATAAACTTGAAATGAAAATACGCTGAAAAGGAAACCTGCTAACATTTTGTTAGTGATCTTTTTTCTTTTTCTTGCCACATCTGAAGCTGCAGCCTGACCTGATGGAAAGCAATGGGAGTTTTGCCACTGATTTGGCCAAGGCCAGGACTTCACCCGCTGAAATTGTTCCATATTCCAAGTGGTGGCACCGAGTTGGCGCTCCCAGAACCACACACAGGCACCAAGGGTGCAGGTGACTTTGAGGTAACTTTTGGGATAAAGAACCTGTCCTCTCCAGTCACAAGGCTGTCGGGTTGCAGCCCAGCCTCAACTGCTTTGTTTGTTGGAGTTTTCTAGGTGGCGATTTTAATTAGGGATTTAGTGTGGAGCTATAAAAACATTTTGTTGGCAGGCGAGATTAGCCTTGTTTGCTGATGTCATTGTGGAAATATGCAAAGGACTAAATCCTGAAGATTTTATTCAGGGCTCAGAAAGCTAAGAAACCCATGAAGTTTATGGCAGAAATAAGCGATGCCGCAGTCTCCACCCTGGGACAGGGTAGGGGCTGTGGAGATAAAGCCTCTGGCTAAGAAAATTCTCTCCACCCCCAAGTCCCCTCAGGCTGTCACGGTAGCTCTCAGTGTGCCACGGAACAGGGTCAAGGACCAACTGAAAGCACAATATTAGAGCATGTTTATTGTTCTCCAGTAGATTTTATAATCAGAGGACAGAAAAGGTGAGTAAGATGCAAGAGCAACAGAGCAATTAGTCTTCTGCCTGCCGTTGATGCAGGTTTCACAGAAGTACTGAACAATTGATTCAGTGTAATGCTGAATTTTAATCAAATAGGAGAATAAGCCAACTTTTAATCAAGATTTTCCATAATGGATTATTTTCCTAATTGAATGAGTTCAGGAGACAAACAAATACAGCCTAGTGCTCAATGGCATTCTTCAAATATCGGTAAGCTTTCAATCTCAAATCACAGCAAAAGGCTCTGGAATAAAACCTCCACAGAGCACAGCTGAAGGTTACATTCATCTTCTTAAAATAATCTAGGGTATGCAGGAGAGACCACTCCCAAATTAATTCATATTTCAACACAATTATGCCTACTAAAATGTACACTAAGGAGACCAATCCTAAAGGTCAGTTGTAGACCTAAATACAAAGCTAGTTACCCTTTTCTTTTTATACAAAAGATAGAGTGATTTGGAGAGATAATTTGCAGAAGGGTGGATATGACTCTCAGTAAAGGTAGAAAAAACAAAAATCCAGAGATTTTTATAAATGGAAAGAAACAGAGCCCTTGACTGCCTTTAGATGAATGAATACTTTTTAGAAAATACAAAATAATGTTTTATTTAAAAAATTTGAAAATACACTTGTAAAGATGACTAAAAAGTATAAGTAGCATAGCTCCTGTATTGGATTGACACATCACTCTTAGGAGACAAAAAAATGTATTGGTGCAGGTGATAAGAGTCTCTTAATGGAGTTACTTGAAGGAACAATAAACTTTAAAAGAGTAGGAAAAGTTGAAATGAAGTCTATGTATTCTTACTCTCTACTGATAAAGTACAGAGGGATTCTGAGGGGAGAAAGGTTTTATTTAGCAGTCTTTATGCTGGTTTTGTTCAAACGTGTCTTTTATTCTAAAGAACTATAAATTACATCAAAAATATCTGTTTGGAAATTTCTCACAAAAAAGTGCTTCTGCTTCATTGTCAGCTAGCAGGTTTGTCCAACAGAAGTAGGGAAATACTTTCTACTCTGGAAAGGGAATTGAAAGCAGTGTCCTCTCCTGCAAAATGTACCTAGAGATCTTTAATTATCACCAGCAAACATGAGCCATCAGACTAAAGCTGATCCAGGCCAGTGGCTCCAAGAGCACACAAGCTCGTTAGTTTAGTCTGGTGGGGAGAAGGACATTTCTTACTCACTCTCAGACCCCTTAATGTCATACCTAAACTTTCTTTGAAGGTCCCTTATTTTATAAGAACAATTATTGATCTGTATGTTTAAAATCTATGGAATGAAAACTTTTGCCACTCTGTTTGGAAAACTTAAGACAGAGTGATACTAGTATCTGGTTCTTTCTCCTTATTAAAAGCGTCACTCTGTCTTGTGGATTTTTGATTTTAAAGCTTGTGGCAGCTATTAGTGTACACTACAAAATCCGTTTCTCCTTTATCAGAAACTGAATCCTATGTCTGAGCTCCTGTGGAGCTGCTTCTCTTTGGTATGTAAGGAACACTAAAGACGCCCTGCCAAACTCCGGCTATTGAATATTAGTAAAGACCAATATCTGATAAGCGTTCTCTTTGCTATCTCCCCATTCTCACAACAGTTACGACTGAAGCAGAGCTGTATGAACAAGTCAAGAATGCCACATATTTTCGAGGATTTTTCTGCTGGCTTCATCCCATACTCTGAGAACCTGCCGTCCAGCCAGATACCTGCCAGTAACTTTACTATCACTGAATTACAGCACTGATAAGTAACTAAAGATATGCAGTCTGATTAGAAGTAAAATCCATGGTTTAGTCACTACATGTTGTAAAATTGATGTAGAAAAAGTACATTTAATTTTAATTGGTGGGTAAGGCTAATTCTTGTCTATGTAAATAAGCCAATTGTCACCTGAGTAAATAAGACTTTCCTCCAGAATACATCAGAAGTAATTATCTTTTGACGGTAATCATGAATGTATTGATGGCATGAATCAAATTCTGCCCTTAAATACACACAGATTTTGCTGCTTTAAATAGGAGCATGACTATATTCAGAAAACAATATTAATTAAATTAAAATGTCTCAAACTTTAAACTGCTGTCAGGTTAAAAAACTCAATTACCAATAATCAAAATTAAAGACTTTAAAGAAAATTTGATTCACTGAAAGGTTTTAGTTGAAGGTCCACTAATAACTGAAATCAAGATAAACTTTTTCTATAGAAATGCAAAGGGATAATTCAGAACTGATATAACACCAATTGTTGCAATGTGTATACTGTGAATTTTTATTTACTAGCAGGTGGAAAATTGCTGTCAAGCACTACAGCAAATGCCATTATTTGAACTGAAAAGGCAACTGCTTTCTGAGCTCTGGAATTAAGATGAAATAGTCTATGGGTCTTAAATAATCACATTTCATTAAGATATACTAAAAGTTGCAAATTATAGTTCCGGAGTTCGGCAGACTCTATAACCGTATTCAGTCATAGGTTAATGGATGAACTGAGGACAAATGTGCAAGGATCAAAAAAAAAAAAAAAAAAAAAAAAAAAAAAAAGGATAAAAAATACTTAACAACTATTGCATTGTTTGGGGCAAAAAATACCAGATGTGTATAAGGAACAGTCTAGTCCTTTATTGCAAAATGTCTGTAGTTTAACATTCTACCTGTGGCATTAGCTATAAAAAGGATACTTTTAAACCCCTAAGTAAGTAGGATAATAGTATCCTAAATCTAATATAATGTGACATCAGATATCAGAAAATATGATTTTCTGCCAACCAGGCTGGTAAGCTACTTTATGTGACACTTTTCAAAAAGAGAACATTCTTCCTGTGTCTCTTAACATTGTGTCTGAGGGGGTAAACTGCCAGTTAGGGTACATGTGTGACGATGAAGAGACCCTCTGTGCCACTGACATGTTGTCCACTCATGTATGACTGCATGTCACCTCATTTTTGCTGCTATAGGACCTGAGGCAAGTATTTGATGCAATACTGGCTTTTTTCCTTCTCACTCAATATTTATTTTGTCTTGTTGTTTCCAAAGCTCTGTAAAACTGCTTTGATAGGGAGAGAGGGTTTTTTCCTTCTTTTTTTTTTTTTTTTTTTTTTTGTTTGTTTGCCTAGTATCTAAGAGTCTGAAAGACCAAATATGATAGGTGCTTCAAACTCATGGGAGGCCAGAGATGTTAGCATCTTGCAAGTGATGCTCAATACCTCACAGGATTTGTAAGTGAATCTGGTTCATCTTACTCCAATATACAAGACAGAAAACTAATGGAAAGATGTTGGGCTGTCTGAGAGTCAAAGGAATCATGAACTGTGTGCAAGGAAGCCATGCTCTCCAGGACGCATCCATTTGCCATCGATGTGCACAGTTCCCCTTGCACGAAGGAAATTTCAGAGGATAACAAGTAAACTGCAGAGTCCCCTTATCTCCCTGATGCACCTACCCATGCTGGGGTACTCAGAGAGGGCAAGTAATTACATTATTTTTCAGTCAACCCATATCAGCTTCCCTCATTGCTGGTGCCAGCAGGCTGGTGCCTTCCTTCACGTCTCCCGGTGGGTGAAGGGCAGCACTGGGACACAAGGGAGAGGACAACCTAGGGCTGAAACAAACCAAACACGCTTAACTCGCTGGTGTAGGATACACTTGATCCCTTTTCTGCCTCCAGTTCTGGCTGCCCAAAGAGAAGGAACAAAAACCTCTCTATGCCACACCTTGGTGTGGGTACATTTATCTTCATAAAACTTCAATATTGGTTTAGCTGGGATTGCTTGTTAATCTGGAGCTGTTGTGCCACACTTCGTGTTCATGAGTCATTCTGAACCCTGAAGAGCAGAACTAGATGTGTAATCACCATCTGTGGGGTACGAATTATTTTTTATTTTTCCTGCTCAATTAATGGCATCAGTAGTAATTGAACCAGGGTCCTTTTGGTAGTTTTGGTTTACCCTGCTGTAATTACACCACAGTAAGACACAGAAAACTATTACGCTACAGTTGAGGCTTTTCTTACGTCTCCTCTGGTTATACCATAAAAACTTGTTTCTCTGAAACAAAGCTGAGCTTAGGAAGGGCGAGAGGCAGGAAGGGAGGCCTGTGAAGTGTCTATGCTTGAATGAAAATTGAAATGAACAAAGTCCCATAATCTTTGCAGAAAGAATACACATTTTGAGCTATGTACATAACAGAAGACACAAAAATATGTTGTGTAAAAAAACATATACAGTGCTATCAGATCTGCAAATAGTGGCAACAATAGTCAAGATAGATTGTTTTAAGAGGCTCTTGACAGCTGTTGTCGAGTTAGTACTCGTACAGTCAGGGTAGGATCATCTACGGGAAGAAAAGCAGAGATGTGTGAGGAATTGCTGTTCTTATGCACTCATGACCATTTCACCTGCACTCAGCCCATTAGGCCACCGGTTTTACAACTCCTAGACATTTACACAGCTTTGGATGTGTTCTGTTATGTGCAAATGCAAAAGCCTTTTTTTTTTTTTTTTTATCGTACAAAACTGAGAAATAAGGAATTCTCTTTGGTGCATTATCTGTTAGAAGATGTTGGAAGAAGTATTTGTAGGTAATCATTCAGGGTACAAATGCAGTCTGGTTTCATCAAGATAAGGGTGGGAAAATAGTGCCAGCACTTCATTTTAAAACTTTATAAAATATTTGCAGGATCACCTATACATCAAATATACTGTATTTGTAAAGAAAACCCGACGTTACTATGAGGTATAAAGATTTTATTGTCAGCCATCACAAATGAGCCCATCTCCATTTTAGTCGTACAGAACATTCTGCAAATACTTGCAATGAATTTCGAAACCTTAACTCACCTTATTACAAGATGGCTTTCATAATTGTAAGCCCACTGAAAACTTCATGTAGTAATAAATACTTCTCTCTCCATAATGACTGCTTTTAATATGCTGCATGCCTTAATATTTACCTTCCATTCACATGTTTGACAGATTTGGTTATCCAACTGAATGGCATAGCATTATACAAAAATAACTCAGTTTTTGTCAAGGGCTGGAAACAATCTACTTCTCTTTCCTGACAGTCTGTAGAAAGAACTGTAAACGCAGAGTGTGAGCCCATGCTTTATGGGGCAGAAGGAAAGGCAGTGGTGGCTCTGCCCAGGCACTGTATGAATTTCAAGCAACACCGGGATCTTTGTACACAATGTCACACGCTCACGTTTCCCCCTGCACCACAGCCTCCCGTTGCTGTGCCGTGCTCAGAAGCCCTGAGCAAAAGAACTTGTTTTCAGAGAATAATTGTCCCATTATAAAACACCTTTGCAACACCAAAAGGGGTACGAGGGGGGCACAGAAGTGACAGCACTCAGCCGACATACTTTGAAGTTGTCATTTGTTAGCAGTAGTGAAGCTACAGGCATGATCTGTGCGGGAGGTTGGGTGGACGTCCTTGAAGGTCCAATTATAATAGCATTGACGGAAAGAAAGTGTTTATGTGTTGGGTTTGTTTTTTGGTTCATTTTTATTTCCTTGAATGCTTTTTCTGCAGCAGTAGTTTCATTTAGCCCAAACCCATGCAGGATTTCCCAGTCTTCATTTTTCCTTTGCCTGGGTGAGTTCAGCAGGTTCATACGGAACTTGCTGGGAGCGGCAGTTTCCGCAGTGAGAAGACGCCACAGCCCCACACCAGCCCGGTGGTCAGCCCGCGACGGCCCCTGTGGCAGTGCAGATGTGACAAAGAAGGGCTGTGCTGTGACTTCACAAGCTTCAGTTGTTTCCTGCCATCTCTATTAGAAATTAGCATTTTTCATTTTATGACCATTTTAATTATAGTTTCCCTATTTCAGTTCTACTAAATATGAATGAAGCAGGTGAAGTGTAGCCCAGTTGGAGCATTATACTGTTTAGTGCTGGTTACTATCTTTAGCAGAGAAGCTGGAATTCATTCTCATCTCATTTGCTGAGCGCTCTATCATTAAAGTGTCATTGAGAACTGACACCACTTAATTTTAGCAGCTTTCAATTCTCGTTTGCAGCAAGAATAGCTTTAAATGGAGAGGAGTGCAAATTACACAGAGAGGGATATTTTTACACCACACTCAGCATTTTATCAAACAAAGCAGCCTCACGGGGAATAGGGGACAATACATTATAAAACCAAACTCTCCTCTGATGCTGGTAAATGGGTATTTAATCTTCCTATTGCAGGCATCCACTCTGATGAGCCTGTAATGAATATACTGCCTGGGACATTATCTGAGCTGTTGTGTTTTCCTATTCCCCGAAATATCCTTTAGTTTTTATTTCGGGTGTGGTCAAAGAATAAGCCGGGGAGCTCAGCTGTTCCCTGCGGACCACTGAGGGATCCATACCTTGTTGCAGACAAACCAGTTTGGGAAATATTTTCCCTTCTATTCATTGCATAATTGCTTTTTCCTCCCAGTGCAGGTTGAACCCTTAAGGGGTTAAGAAAATCACTTACTTGGGATCGGTGGCAAATTTTAACCCATTCAGCTTGGCTTCCCTGCCTAATTGGATGTAAAATATCCTCTCACACTACATCTTGAGATGCCGTTTTCTTGGAAACCTGGTACTGAATAGATGCTAAGTTTACCTCTGTTATGTGTTATCTTTTCTCATCACGTATATATGTGAAAGTTCAAATTTCTAGCTCCCCAAATTTTTTTTTTTTTGTTAGTTTAGGCACATTTGGGGTTGCAAGGTGGACCATGGCACTTAATTTTCATTCCAGAAATACCAATAAATACCTTTTCTTTGATGAAGTGTTAGAATAGTTTTAGGTAAGGATAAACAGGTATTTGAAGGCATATTTATGGTGTTCTGAAAGTTGCTGTTAATGCCCATAACATCACCTTAAGGCAGTATCTGCAGTTCCCTGGAAAGTCAGTTCTTGGGAAGTGTAAGGATTCACACAACAATCAGGGTCCCTGTCAGCCTCCACTCTAACCTGTGGCGATGCCACTTGATTGAATATGATTAATCCAGTTTGGATTAAACTTATTTTTACAAATACTCTTGATTTTATTTGTTTATGTTTCCTGATGGTTTCACTGCAGGAAGGGTTAGGAGTAATTGTGTGCTCAGAATAGCTTCATTGGGGGATGATGTGAGACTCTGTGAGGATTTTTGGCCTTCAGGTGCTGATGTCTCGCTCATAATTCAGTTTGGTTTAACACAATTTTTGCCCGAGAGTTGTTGGAGGGTTTGATGTTTATGATGTGGCTTCCCTGTTCTCCTGCCTGCTCAGGTTCCTGGTGAACTGGCATGCAAGGTTGCTCACAGCTCGTAATTCCTCTGCCAGGGGTACCAGTGTCATGCTGCACATCCAGGGGGATAGATACTGGTGGCATATTCTGCTGTGTGACAGCAGCCTGTTTCCCTTTCGGGGAGGAAGAGGGGAGGAGGAGGAGGGTGCCCACTGAGTGTCCCATGACCCAGCTGGTGCCAGAGCGGGAAGGTGATGGGTGGATCAGCTGTGAGGCAGTGTGCAGCTGAGTAATGAGGTGACAATTTAAAACAGGGGAGAATCTGAAGGGCCAGCCAGCGATTGACGTTGCAATTAATTCTCCTAGTCTGGTGTTTCATTGAGTTACTGCATTTTGACTTGATTACTGGATGGAGCATGCTGGGGGTGAAATGATGTCGTAGGGTGTTGAGACTCCAAGTTCAAAGGACATTCTACTGTCCACTGTTAATTTCTTACCAAATTGAGAGGGAAAAACTCAATTCTGGGTCACATCTTCCTGTGAAGCTAAAATAACACCATGACTCAAACTTTGATTTGAGTCTTTACATTTACAGATTTATTTATTTCATCCAACATCACTTTCCCAAGTTTTTTGGTGTTTGGTTTTGTTGGTTTTCTTTAAGTATTTAAAGTATTTGCAGTCATAGCAATCTTCAGTATTTTGCTCTTAGTATAAGATATTTCCACCTAGAGAGTTTCATTGTCAGGCTTTTCTCTGGCATAATTTTGTGTCCCCTTGAGCTTGCATTTGACACTAGCTCAAACAGCATTGCTGCATCTCTCTTCCTTGGTCCCTTTAGAGTTTTGTGTATCTCATTGAAGTCCCTCATAAGATCCTCTTTTCTAAACAATACAGACCTGCTTTTTCTAACCTTCCGGAATTTATAAGACCCTTGAGCCCTTGTATCATTCTGGATGCCCTTAGTTTTGCCTCCTTCCATTTTTGTGATACTTTTATTACAAAAAGAAAACTAAGACCCTTTAAAAAAAAAAGAATAGACTAAACCCTACATTTTAGTCCAAACGTATGACCTCATTTTTTTTCCTTGCATTATTTTCTCTAGTTTAGATAACATTTAATATCTGGTGGTTCTTGTTGTTGTTGTTGTTGTTGTTGTTATTATTATTATTGGATTATGTTTTGGGTTGTAGTTTTTCAATTAGTCCCGTCAACAACTGCCTAGTAAGACTGACTTTGGTCTTCATGATGCTGATTCTTAGAGTTCCACAGTGTATCCTCTGACTCGTATGGATTTCTCCTGTTGTGTACTACTATAACAGAAGTCAGCCTCGGGCCTCTGCATCACTGCAGTAGCACTTTGGACCCTTATGTTTCTCCCTTTCTTTTTAACACATCACACTTTAATTTCATCCATCCAAAAGATCTTTTTATTACATTGAAATTTTACATCATCTGCAATGGGAGGAAGAGGTTGTAGAGGCTTGGTGTGGTGTAGGAGTAACGACTTCTTACTTCTTTGAAAAGAGTGTGAAGTCATAAACTAACTGTAAAATGTTGTCAACCCTGAGAACAGAGAATGGTGCTTGTGAACATAGCTGTGAAGGGAAGAAGCTGGCCTGATACCATTGAGATTGCTGTCAGCAGCCAAATCACCTAAACCTTGTGCATTCAGCCTCTGTTCCTGCTGTGACAGCACAAAGCAGGATTGAAGAGACACTTGGCCATGGACAAGGTACAATTTCAGACTAGCTCGAAGAGCAGACAGTCATAACTTAGGCCATCAGAGCATATTTTATAGAAGAAAGAAATGCTGGCTATTTGCTACAAAATGTTAGCAAAAATCAAGCGGAATGAGCCAGTATGTTCGATGGATAAATGGGACAAAACTTGAAACTCAACTTCAGTTTAAGACCTATGCCTGAATTTTAAAGAGTTCCTATCTAGTGGACAAGCAGTATTTCCCTCTTAAATGTTGCAAGAGTATTGTTAACGCCAATATCTCTGATTACATGAGCTGAGAAAAATCGTAAGGAAGAAAATTGAAATGTCTGAGCTTCTTCATTGTCAGTGTAGAAGAAAGGGGTCAGATGTCAATGGGAGTCAAGTTTCCAATATATTTTCCCCATCTGTCAGTGTTACTGTTCAGTGTTACATATTTTATTTAAAATTTGATTTACTGTTTCCCTTGTATATGGAGTCATTTTTTGCCCAATGACCTTACAGCATAAAATAGGAAAAGAGAAATTTTTTAGAAGACACTCACGTTTGACTGTAATTACTGGTAGGATGTTCATCAAAAGGTAAATTCCAGTACTTATCAAATATATAAAACAACAGGTTCTAAAAGTAAGAGATTTAAAGGAATAGACATGAAAGGTCACTTTCTTCAGCCAACATAGCCAAGAAGACTGCATAGAAGTTTCTATATCTTCTTTATTATTTCTCTCAGGACTAAGAGCAAGAGAGCAATTTATTCATAGTAATTGATTTACTCACTTCTGAGGCATCCTAATTTTTCTTTGTATCCATAAATTAAAATTAATATAAGGCTACTGAAAGGTGCAGGATAGACCCCACAAACTGAGCAAACTTCTTTATGTGGCAAGCAGAGACCCAATCACCAGTCTGTCTTGCCTATTTTTTAATAGGGCTTTTTCTGCTTTTAGAGGAGAGGAGCAATCAACCTTTATGTCTGCTTAGACCATGGTTTCCCCCTCTGCTGATAATGTTAACAAGAGTTCCAATTATTGTCAATCATCATGGCATTTTCGCTAACATGAATACCAACAGCACTGACTCATTTCTCATATGGTCACCAGTTTTGTCATTCTAGTCATTTGATCCAGGTTTGCATCAGTGCCTGACAAAAGAAATGTTCCACATACCATTACCAGGTTCTTCAATCATCCAATCTCCTCAGTCACTCTGAATTTATTGACCACTTCTTTTGGTATTGTTTCTATTTCCCCTATAGTCTTTCCCTCTTTTCCACAATAGAAGAGAGGTGAGAAGAGAATATTTTAACCTGGTTTGCTGCTGCGTTACTTCGGTTGTGTGACAGTGAAACTCACTGAATCAATTGACTTGTGATGGGGATATATCAACGTGATGAGTCAAGCCCACAGTTCTTTTAAACCAGCATTTTCCACTGACCTTTTGCTGTACAGTGATATTCAAGCATCTGTGTTATTTATCCTGATTCTCGTGCGATCCCATTCTCAGTCACACCTTCATCTTCTGCATTTTCTCATGTCTTCCCACGCTTGTCTTGCAGGACGTCCTGCAAGTCTTACATACGCCATATGTAAGCCTCATTCTTTCAAAGCGATTTAATTTCCATGGAAGATGCAGGATTGATAGCTCTGGTCATCTGTAATGGATGCAACAATAATACACTCAGGCCATCTACTGTGTCTCCCTCCTGACCCTGTTCAGCAGTTCAGCATCATGCCTTCTCTTGTGTCCTACTGTGGAGATTTCAAGTTGACCGCTGGGTAGTTTTAGCTGTGGTAGTAATATTTCAGGAACTATGAGGTCTACCAGTATTTCCTCTTAGATACAGCTAGTTTGGTGGGGTGTTGAAGCAGCGAGTCATTTCTGACTGGCTTTAT
>NC_051198.1:23657643-23697643 GCF_015220075.1 Falco rusticolus | reverse complement strand
TACAGGTACATTTTCCAGAAAAGTGTTCCCGGAAACTGCACATGTGGATCAAATATGATTTTAGAAATTGAGGGCTCTGTCCCAATTCTGCAACACTCAGGCAACAACATGTTCTCCTGCAAAGACAAGTTGCTTTGCCTCAAGTCATTTAAGTCCCGGTGCGTCCTTGGAAGAAGCCTTAAAGAGGCATTTGGTTTGCAGTTGGTTAGTCCAAGGCATGAAATACTAATACTACCAGATCACAAACAGCTTTTCTCTCTTTAAGAGGAGTTAAAGTTCTTGTTATTATCTGATACACTTCCAATTCTCAAGAGGACTTGAGGGGGAAAGAAAGGTGACAGAGTCAGGCTTATTTCCCTCAAGTAGTTTCCTCGTTCAGCCCTATTTATCCTCAGGGTGGTTTAGATTAAGTACAGGGTCATTTTTAATTGCATCTGGATATCTGAAATTAAGTTCTAGTACAGGAAGAATCAGGTATTACCTCTTTTCCAGAGGAGAGAATTGGAGGAAATTCTTATCTTCCTACCTGTGTCAGATGACTGCATTAGCACAAAATGAATCCAAATCTGTAGTCCCCTGGATGTTGTGATGCATTTGAATGCAAGTTTGACATAAAGAGAATCCTTAATTAAATATATGTCCTCAGGGAGTTTCACAGCACAAAGTTGCAGGGTCTTACACAGAACTGTGTTGCTCATGAATATAGGAATCAATGTACATTTTAGTTTGGGGTTTTGTGGTTTGGGTTTTTTTGGTTTTGTTTTATTTTTTTGTGTGGTTTTGTTCTTTTTTAATTTTTGTAACTTCTGCTGTTGACATATTGTCCAAGGTTGTTACTTTTCAACAATGTAGTTTGTCTGGTATTTTTGTAAAGGGAAAATTATTTATCTTGGAACAGCTAATTTGGAGATACTGTACCAGAAAGCTTCCTTGCAGCCTATTCATTCTCTTGGTAAACTGGAGAATTCTGACAGCAGAATACAGCATTTTCTGATAAAAGGAAAAAAAGCTATGTCTATAAACAAGTTGACTTTCACGTATATACATTAGAATTTTTTTAATCTAATCTTTTTAGTTTAATATGTACTATATATACACAAATAGCACATATATACACAAAAAGCACAGACCATCTATTAATTTGGTTTCTATTAGAAGGTTCCACTTGCAATCTTGACTGGACACAGTGCTTTCAGTACACTCTTCGATCAGTATTCAAACAGGGAACGTTAAGAATCAAGCTAGTGCATAAAAGCAATGTCTGCTGGGGGAAGACATCCCACCTGCAGATGCCAACAGAAGGGGGCAGAGGAATGCTGAAGCCCCTTAAAGTTCCAAGCCTGTCTTGTGTTGAAGGGTTGAGAACACGGAATGAAAATTCTCTGGGATGTTATCTTTAAAGATGCAGAGGAGGTAAGTGTTTTACATTTAGATCTGACAATTTAAAAAAAGCACAACAGTTTTTGAGAATTAAATGTGTTTCAGAAATTACTAAAACTAAAAAATTAAAACAGAGAGACTCGTTTGGCCAATTTTCATAGGGAATTTTTTAGATGTGGTGGTTTGCATTATTACCTCAAAATATAGATATCTAAGTATAGATTTGTATTTACAGTTGCTGCAACTGAATATGCAATACCTGACAATAAATACAAATTCAGATATGCTTTAATATTTGCAAGAAAAATTCTTTTACAAAAATGGCAGTATAGTCATTCCATACGTTTAATCAAAGCATATGATTTATTTTCAAGACAAGCTATCTCTTCAAAAGCTTGCTAATTTTTTCCCTGTTGTTGAGTATTTAATAAGCCTTTCCTCTCATGTAGCTGAACATTCAACAAGCTGATACCAAAAAAATCTGGGTTTTTTTTTCCATAGTAGGTAAATACTTGAACTGTTCTTCCTGCACTTAGTCATTTACCAAAGATGTTCATAATATAATGTGTTCCTGTGCCAGGGACAGACCATTTATCTATTAAGGACAGAAAAAGTCATTCCAACTTTACTCCAATAATTTAGGATTGCACAGCAACTCTATACATTCTGCAACCTGAATTCCCTAGTAGTAATTCTTGTTTGTTTGGTTTTTAATATGATAGACACACTACATTTGACATTACTAAAAGAAAAAATAATCCTTTCTTTAAGAAGATGGCCCAAGGAGAGTACAGATTCTTAAGTTTTAAATAAGGGTAAAGTTTTCAAAAGGAATGTGAATCTGAAGAAACTGTGCTATTAATGATATTGGTAATTTACTGGTTACCTTTGTAATAGACAAATATTTAATCAGTTCCGTTGTCATACTGTATGATGTTGCACAATGCCTAATGTACCTTAGTGCCTTAATATTACTGATGCTAAGGACCCTGAAGGTGCTAAGGCAGGGTTTTCCAGAGCCTCTCCAAAACTATTTTCTGTTATAATTCTCGTGCTGTTATTCTTGGATTATTTTTCTCATGGCCTTGCATTTGCAAACCCCAGTGGTGATGTTGTAGTGGATCTTCATGGGAGCAGCTGTGATGCTGTGAGAATTGCTTCTCCCCACCAGATCTCCACCTCCCAAAACCTCGTACACAACAAAGTTGATTATAGTAATTTAAATGCTTGAGAAATATTTTCCATTTATACATGTACACAGATGTTTAATGACCAATCAGTATACAACACTCGCACTACGGCACACAGCACAAATAGCATCATAAATGGGAACAACCAACAGGGAGTTTGAGCAATTCCCAAAGGAGAGCATGTAGTGGCAGAGGGACGGCATGGCAAAAAATCATCATCCCACTGTGAGCAACAGCATTGGCATATTTGTCATTGCACCTGCTGTACCAGAGAGATACTCTCCTTACTCCCAAAGTAGGATGCTTTTGTGGGAGCCCTTAGCTGCTTTTCCAAGTCAGCCATCGAGGAGATTTTTCATATTTCATCCCCTTCCTCCCTCATTTTGTCTGTCTCCTTAGTTTTAGCTATAGACCTCACTAGTAAAAATCACTGCTTCTAAAGATGTTGGGGGGGGGGGGGGGGCAGGAAGGGATGCATGATCCATTTTCAAATAGTCATGTTTAATCTCTTCACTAGAGCAGGACTTAGAGGTATTTTGGCATGGAGTAATGTACCATTTAAAGTTTGATTCGCATGTCTAGAAAGCTCTTAGGTTTGCATGCGCTTTAAGGTGATTATTGGGTAATGTTTAGTCATGCTTCGGTAGATTTTGAACAGCTTCACAATACACCATCTATTAGCATGATTTCCTTCAGCACCAGGTATGCTTTTCTTTTCTATCCTTTTGTACAGGTGACTCAGCGGAAAGCAAAATGAAAGCAATCTTCCTAATTTCTAAATTGGACTCTAGCATCAGACTGTAGATAGTGTTTTAACTGATCTTTTGCATTTCTCTATTAACATAGTTATGTTTTTGTCACACGTACGTTGGTCTGTGTCTGTACTGTACTGCATGATTTATTGGTTTTCATGTTATAAAGTAGATATGTAGGACCCTATTTCTCTGAGGAATGTAGTATTGGTTCTTAACAGGCTGAAATTCCTAGTGACTGCCAATAGTAGGATAGTGTCGGAGACTATCCCTGCTCCCCTCGAACAGTCTAGGGAATAGCAGCAATCTTCTGGAAATGGCACTGGTAAACAATATTGAGTAAAAGGGAATTTTCCAATCAGTTCTCCTGTAAAATAGTCTTTTAGTTAATGAATGTCTTCCAGAGTTTTCAACCCACATGAAGGCTGGGAAAGCTATGTTGACAGGCTTAGATATATATCGTAAATCCTACATGAAAAAAAAACAATTTATGACATCGGACACAAAAGGATTAGTGTCAGTGATGTAAATATATGACCCTAAAAATATATGTAATCTGACTAGAGCTTCTGCAGGTGAAGAAATTTTGTTTGGATATTGTATGTGTTCATTTCAAACAAATATATTTCTCTGTAGAGACTCATGTAGAACCCATCTGTTTTCTCAGGTAAAGAAAGCATGCTGAAAACTGGGATTTGACAAGCTTTTTTTTAAGATTGTTTGAACTGTGTAAGGTGGGAGGCTCAAATTAGGTTTTGACTATGTGATTTTCTAGTGTTATACCAGAAAGAACAAGATACTATGATAGGTCATCCTTTTATAGAGATGATCACATGCAGTTGGTGTGGCTGTTTGTGTTTTTGCACTGAATAGGCTAGACAGAGCAACTCTGTAAGTACATACAACACACACTCACCTGAGTGATTCTGTGGTTCTTTCAATCTACAAGTGCATCATTTATGATGCCTCATGTAGGGTGACTGGAAAAGCCAAAAGAATGTCTTATGTCAAATAAAAATCCTAGATCAAGTTTAGGGCTTCATTCCTTCCAAAGTATTACAACTAAATGTAATGGCATTTGACAGTATTGACTTTTTTTATATGACTTCTTTCAGCTAGCTCAGCATTCTGAAAAAATAAATAGTCTTCTCCCTTTGTGATTGAAAGGGTTAAATAGTACCAATTCATTACCACTCACAAAAGGATTTATTTTGTTCTCATAAATCAGTTTTATTCCACATTTTTATTATTCCCTTGGGTCAGCTGTTCCAATTGAAATCAATACAAGTGCAAGTGACACAATCAATCTAGATATTTGATTATGGATTTGAGACTCCCAGTTCTGCTCTGTGTGTTTTGCTAGTCTCCTTCTGATACTGTCCCTGGAGAATGGAAAATTCTTATTGGCATCCGTGAATTATGGGCATAGATTCAGAAACCAGATACTGTGGTAATCTCCATTTATGTACTGCTGCAGCTAAAGAAAGAATGTTCTAACCATGGAAAAACAAACTTGAGGATTTTAAAGCTAACTGTGTCTGAAATATTTTAGAGTGTAAAGTCTTTCGTGAAGTAAACTTTATAAAGTCTCATCATTTGTCTATAAAACCTCTCAGTCAAAATGGATGAAATCAATAATTACATGCTGTATCATCAGCTTAACAACACAAGTACAGCAAATGTTTTTTTTCTGTTTGATGCCTTCTGGTCATTCAATAGGCAATGTGATGTTATGCCACTTGGGCTACTAAACTGTGCTGGGACACTTTTTCATGTTCATGTTCAGATAAGAGCACCTGGACACGGGAAACTTGTGTGAAATCCATGTAAAGTTGGTTCTACTTGTAGAATGCTTTCCAGAGTTGGGCGGCCTCACCCTATTTGATGATTTCTTTAGGTCATGGACTGAGTTCTTAACAGTGTGTCCTTACAACACTTAGTATGGTGTGTGTGGATGGTCCAGGACTGATGCCCCTTGGTGGTGTTGCAGCACAGTGAGTTACAACACAAATGAATATACTTACAGCAGAGATTTAACACTGTACTTAATACACTATCTTAACTGGAAGGTTTAAATGAGACAGACTCAGTTGCAAGACTCAGTGGACATTTCTATGTTTGTGAAAGAGTAATGAGAAAACCTAAACCAGTAATTCAAATACAAAAAGTTTCTTCTTGATAGTTTCATCTATAATTACAGAGTTTTTAAGTTGGAAGCCTCATGGCATTGTACTGGAAGCTCAAGGGTAGATGAGACCACGCACCAAACATTCTTCTCTGCCTACCATCATGACAGAGGCTAATTTGGCTGCAGTCATTAACTATCCATGGGACCTGTGCTAACTTTCTTGTATGAGCTCCCCCATCAAGATGTGGGCTTTATTCATATCTCAGTCCATAGAATTAATGAGCTTATAAATGCACATTCCTTTGTGTTTGTAACACTAATTGCTTTTTTCTACTGACAGGCACAGGCTTTGCCTTAGGGTTCTTGAAGTATTCTGCAAATTTTCATAGAATCATAGAACAGCTGAGGTCAGAGAGCACATATAGAGACAGTCCAAACCCCCGTCTCAAAGCAGGGTTAGCTGGAGGACATTGCTCAGGACAGTGTCCAGCTGGGTTTTGAATATCTCCAAGGATGGAGACTCCACAACCTCTCTGGGCAACTTGTTCCAGTGTTGGATCAACCTCAAAGTAAAAAAGCTTTTTTTCTTAGGTTTAAATGTAATTTCTTGTATTTTCTGTGTGTACCTATTGCCCCCTGTTCTGTTGCTACATAATGCTGAGAAGCATCTGGCTTCTTTATATCTTCACATCAGATATTTATACACATTGATAAGATCCTGCCCCCCCTTAGGCCTTTTCTTCTTGAGGTTAAACAATCTCGGGTCTCTGTGTGCTAGATGCTTTGAGCCTTTAACCATCTTTGCATGGACTCCACTCCAGAAAGTCCGTATCTATCTTGTAGTGGGGAGCCCAGAACAGGACAAGCACTCCAGATGTGTCTCGCCAAGGCTGAATAGAGAGGCAGGATCCCTTCCCCTGACCTACTGGCAATGGTCCTCCTAATGCAGCCCTCAAGGCTGTTGGCTGCCTTTGTTACAAGGAGTCGTTGCTGTGTCATGTCCAGCTTGTTGTGTACCGGGGCATCCGTGTCTTTTTCAAAGAAGAAAAGGAACTTTCCAGTATCAGCCCCCAGCCTCTGCTGGAGGCCAGCTCAGAGTGACAGACAGAATGTTCAGCATAGACTGTCTTGAGATGTACAGAATGCGTAGGATGGCTGTATCAAATTTAAGTCTGTGAAAAGTCACTGAAGGTGCCTTTGCTTGTTTTAAAGTGAGGGACACTGAGCTATGGAAGAAATATCTTTAGTACAGTCAAACTACATATGGGTCTTTGAGCCTTCAGATTTCTGCTGTATGCGGCCATAAGAAATTTTCTCTTGGTTTTTTTTTTTTTTTATTATTTTTTAGTCTTAAAACTAAATACTTTGTTTTACAGGAAAAAAGGAAAAACTTAAGTTTTTTTCAGTGCAGATAATGTGAACTGTTCCTTATTTACAGGAATAAGAATATTTTGGATTCATAGTTTTTTTCCAGTTTAGCATGGTACTTTTAAATTACCCATCTTGCCTCATCCAGCAACTGAGGATATGAATGAAGGTTTCCTGTGATAAGAGAGTCTTCAAGTTGTGGACTGTTTGATGGACTGAGACCACGATACATCCTTACGAACAACACATCTGTCAACTCATGAGCAGAGGAACAATGGTGGTTCAGGAGATTAAAGCACAAATTTGGCAGTGTACTCATCTACAAAAAAACCCAAACAAACAAAAAAACCACCCAAAAACCCCCAAACTCCAACCAAAAACAAAACCCTAAAACAAACAAACAAACAAAAAAATCAAAACTCTCTGCAAAACATAACAAAACCTCCAAAACCTGTTGAAAAGAAGGGTATGGCATCAAAGCACAGAAACCACTTTAACAATTGTTAAACCAGTTTAAGAATTGAAGAATGGTTCATTATTACAGTTATTAGGAAAAGAGAGTCACTAATAATAGCAAGAAAGATTTTTAGCTGGTTTTTTTATTGGGATAATCAAACAAATGGAAAGTCACATTTTTCATTCTGAATACTGCACTAGAAACAGCAGGAAAGGGAAAGAGGGAGAGAGGTAGAGAAGAAAGATCTTAGCTGGGAGGCAAGGAATAGCTTGTGTGAAAGTTAATGAGGCTGAAGAATAAGCAAAACTAATGGACAAAAGAATGATCTTACAGAGGAGGAAGTGTGCATGTTCACAGAATTTCCCCCAGAAAGACGTGATACCAAAGAGTCAGAAAACAGTACAGGGTCAGAAACTCGTGGACAGTGCGGATGAGGTATGGGAGAAGGATAGAGAAAAGGGGTGAAAAAGTGAGTTCTTGTTTCATTTTTATTTTGCTATTCTGACATTCACTTTTTCTGTGGCCCAAGATAACATGCTTAACCTCTGTATGCTCACACACAAATAAAGCAGGAGTAAAAATGACTGTGTGCTGATTAACAAAGTAATCTTTGTATAATTCTTTAGGTAGTCTTATGTACTGTTTTTTGACCTGGATTTTTGCTACTTTTATTCTTTGAGTAGTCTTCTACAGTGATAATAGTTCTGCTTATGTCTGAATATTGTAGAGCAACATGCTTTCTAATGTAAAAGAGTTATCGGGATATACATAACGGAAGCAGTATAGATTGGTAATTTTTCAGAGCATGACATAAAGCCTTAAACTCACTCAGAGCATACTTTTTGCTATGTAGTAGCACACTATGTAGTGTACTTTTGTGATCGAAGCCTCACATTATCTTGAAATAGTGATATTGAAAGAAAATAATAGCTCATTAAACATTTGCGATAGTAAGATTTAAGTGTTTTAGGCTTAAGTACCCTTTTAGGGTGGAAATCTCTCTGCATTTCAAAAACTATGGTTCTGTTACGTCATTTTCATTCAGTCAAATCTTGGGGGTAAGATGAGCAGTCAGGCAATTTCTAGGACACCACAGATAGGAAGAGGTAGAAATCTGTTTTGCAAAGGTGGCTCCGTTATTGAAGTCCCATAAGAATACAGAGAAGTATAAGGAAGCTGATCATTGATGGATATTTTCTAGATATTGATGGCTAACTCTTGATTAGGAAAAGAAAAGCATGTGAGCACTCAGTAATACTTCTCAGTAGCATGGCCTCCTTGCTTCCTGAAGTCAGCAGCATAGTTGTGTCAGTGCATTTGCAATACCAACACATTAGACTTGTTATGTTTGATCTTATTACTTTAATAATCACAAATGCAATGGTAGTAATAGCAGTATGCCCACACATATGAAACATGAAGTTTTTCTGTTTAATATATAAAAAGGAAACATCTCAATTTATTACCTTTTTGCTTTAAAACACTGATTTTGATCCAGATGAAAAGAATACCTCTCAATGTGGCAAATTCTGGAAAGAAAAGGAATTTTTAAATGTGAGATGAATGCGTTTAGTTTGTATTATGTCTTTATTTCATTGCGGTCTTTGTCATGAGAATGGTTTCATGTTGTACCATTTCTGTGCTCCTTACAACCTTTGTCACATGAATAAGATATCAGAACGCTAATGACTAATATACAGTATTCTGTGTCTGCTGATACTATACTGTACTACTGTGACCTTTGCAATATTATGTATTCTGATTGGCTGTCCATTTCACCTCTTCCCCACAAGTTAATAAGGCTGTAAAAAGGAGAGAACTTGAAATCGCCAGCCAGTCAAATTACAGAATATTGAAAAGGTCAGAGCAGTACAGCACACAGAAAAAAATTATGGAATATATGAGGCATTAAAATTCTTGTGACAATGATTATAACAAGAATGGAAAAGGATACCCATTTATGTTATTTCAATCTAGTGAACCCCATAGGATGACGGACCCACGACGGCAGTAATTTACGCACCACCAACCCACAGCAGCTTTATTCACCTATTTACAGGGGTACTCAGCAACAGGAATGCGCATCTGCTTGGAAGCCCCCTTCAAAGTGTCCACCCAAAACCATAGTGAACCTTTAGACACATACTCACCACCTAGAGTGCTGGGTGAAGCTCAGCACTTTTAAACAAGGATTTTGAATGGAATGTGTATTTGTGTATATTTTGTAATGTGAGTATGTTTTATTACTCAGCTGTGCTTCAAGTATGTGTATTTTTTTTATGTTTAGGTATATTCTTTACCCTAATTTCTTCATTTGAATGTTTTTCTGAAAAACTGAGGTACTTTGATCTGGTATAAACTAGGAATAAACTGAGAACGGTACAGGTTTGTCTCCAATACTGGATTTAGTCAAAGTAGTCCCTCAGAAACATTGGGGGAAATATGAAAAGCCCTATGAGCAGGAAGACTAGTAAAAGAACAAAGTCATTGTGATGCAAAAATATGGAAAGTTTAAGGAGCATGGGGAAGCCTTTCATGTCTGCAAAGGGTTTAGTTTATTTTAAGAGGTTATAGGAGATAGTGGCTTTCAGCTCCTTTCCATCTGAATTATTTTTTTTTATATGGGTGCTTGTGTGTCTTAAATGTTGAAAGACGTGGTGAGCCAGTTCGAGGAGTTACTTTTCTGCCTCCTTAGGCTGTTCATGTGAGCTGTGTCTTGAGGGGGTCTTGCTTGTTGGCCTGCTGGTGACTATTCATGGCAGGAGTTACAAGGCAGAAATGTGCAGGAACAAGGAGGTATTCTGGTGGAAACCACTTGTCTCAAGTAAAACAGAAGTCTCTCAGGACTTTACCAGTGTGTGAAGCAGCTGCTGTTTAGGTCTGCAGCAGGCTTGCTGGTAAGCTGCAGTAGGACCTGTGAGCAGGACGGAGAGAAAAATATATAAGAAGAATGGAAAAAAAGAGGCCTCCTCCACTTATACTCACAAATAGGGTCCACACTGAAGCAGTCTAGGCAGGAATGGCATAGAGTGATATGACATGGTTATCGCCGTATCGCGTTCTGTCAGCCTGAACCTATGTGTCTGCATTTTCCAGCCCACTGAAAGCAAAGTTTAAGCAGTGAGAAGTGGTAAAGCTGCATATTGCAACTCACCCCCAGCAAGACCTGCATTTTAAAAATGTTCTTCTAATATTTTACTTGCCAGTAGCAGTAAGTTGCTTGGTTGGGAACTGGGATAAAACACCTTTTGTCTGTGTAAAATTCAGGTTAGGAACCTTGCAAGTACTCCTCAGCTTTTTATTAAAAGCAATAAAAAATTTTGAACTGCTGTGTTGTCTATCTCATTGTAAATTTGCAAGTTCATTTTTGAGCTGAATAAAATGGTTATGTAATTACATACTTCTCCTAATTATTGAGTAATTACATACTTCTTATAATTGCCGAGTAATCACTCTGCTATAACTAGAATTTAATGTTACAACTAATTGTATAATTACTGTATATTAATGTTGTTATCCAGGCAACTTGGAATAGAGTGTTATCCTGTTAATTCCTTTTCTATTACTCAAAACTCTATTTTTAAAAAATATAGTGTAGTTAGCCATTGGAAGAAAGATTAATAGTGGAATAAAAATATCAGCAGAGGAAGTACATGCTTTTGTTCTGGGCTCAGGTGGGTGAGAATAGAAATATGAACATGTTAAAACTGTACTGTAGATAGAAAAAGTTTAATTTTCTCATTAATTGGATACATAAATTGCTGTTAGAGCGCCTACTTTTGTGCTTGAAGTTTGAATCTATCCTATGTGCTTTGATCTGTCAACACTAGATTTTTAAACTTTCCTACACATTGTAGGGGAAACTTAAAAAATGCATCTCTTTTCACAGCCAGCTGAGTTCTGAAGTGTTGCATGTCACTAGGACCTTCAGAATGATTATGTCAGTTAGCCATTTCCAATGGCTTTACTGTTGTTAATAAGACAGTAGGTGCATGTAACAGTCATATGTTGTTGGGTGGGCACTGCAAAGAATGTTGCAGACTGCCTGGTAGTGCACGGAAAAGCTGTGATAGGTGGCGGGAGAAATGTGCTTTGTTGGATTGTCTCTACTCCACGCACAGGGATGGTTTCACAAAGGTGCAGAAGGAAGGTTTGAGATACAATTTAAGAGCTGATATCAAGTAATGCATATGCATTTTTCTAGTGATGGCTGAGTAGCCTGGGTATGCAAGACTACTGTAGTTTGTTGCGGTATGGCATGGTGTAATCCAGGCAGACTTTGAGCAGTGTGGAACTAGGCTACATGGCATATTTACAAAAAAAGTTTATTAAACTGTCCCGCTCCCTCAAAACTCAGAAAGTAAGTTTGCTATATTTTACTGTCAGAATAACTGAAAACACCCTTTGTGCAGCTCTGAGAACATCAAAATAATGGAATGGCTTGGACTTGTACCATAAGTGAATCACAGATTGTTTATAGGAATCCCAAAATCCAGATCACTCATCCATGGTTAAATGTAATGGGAGCATGACTGAAATGTACTGCGTAAGCACACATCAGTGCACATCATAGAAATACAGAACATTTGAAACTGTTTCAGGTTTAAAAACATTTCAGTTTTAACAGTTCATTTGAAACTTGCATAAAAATGAGTAAACCCAATGAGTTTCACTTAAAAAATTGAGAGATAGTTTCTAAGCGTTTTCTACTTCTGTCTTTTTTAGATTTTGTAGAGGACTCAATGTCTTCTGCCTGTGCCAACGCCTTAATTAATTTAAGATATTTTCAATAGTTATGTTCTGTTTAATGTCATTCTTGTACCTGTAGTCTCAGACTTGTGTGATTCTGCTGCTGGTAATGCAGAATTTCTATCGACTTCAATGTGAGAGCTCTCCATGGGATGCTGGATAGTAGTAATAATATTAATCATTTATATAGCACTTTATATGTTAAAAATATTGGATAATCTTTAAATGAGCTCAGCTTTGCTCTCAGATACATGAGTGAAATCTTCATTGAGTCAAAAAAAATTGTTACTTGGTATATAGTGTTCTATTTTCCAGTCTTACTCATTGGGTATTTTGGAAAGGTTTATTTTGTTATTTTTGTAGGGTAGAATATTGTCTTATCTTACTTAATTTTGACATCTTAAAAGGATTGTAAAGAACACATAGGTTGCTTTGATGTCCTCTGATGATTTCAGCTGATAAACTGAATACTTCAAATCCTTGTTTTATCTTTGAAAGGACTGCAGGCCATGCTGGAAAGCATGTGTTTCTTACTACAGATGACTAGTTTTTATGTATGCAATGGAGTTAGCTTATAAACTCCTAAGGTAAGTGTTTTTCTAGCGAATTCAAGAAGTTTTACCAGTCTTTCATAGACATAAGAATTAACCTTAATGTTTTGAGTTTGCAGTTACCACACAACTGTTCTAGAACATGCGTAATTTCTGAAAACTGGGTTCTGTTTGCAGAATATAGCAGCCAGCTTTGCAATTGCATGGTTGGTTCATTTATTTTCCAAGTTTTATATGTACCACAAACTGTTGGCAAAAGGCGGAGGAAATAGCGAGTAATATTTTTTCTTCCAGATAGGCCATTTTTTTGGTGTTATTGGTATCAATGGCAACTTCTCATTTGAGTAGAAATACAACTTGATCCTGACGTAGGTGAACCTTCTTTAGCAGGGGGTTGGACTAAATGATCCAACCAGAGGTCCCTTCCAATCCTGACTGTCCTGTGATTCTGTGACTTGATTTATAAAGACAGCAAACTGTAGCAGATGCAAAGTCTAACATTTATTCTTCTCTGCCCTCCCCCCCCCCTTTTTTTTTTCCTAACAGATAATGCTAATTATTCTATTCTAAATGATACTCGGACATTATGCAACAGCAGCGAATCCAATGTATGGGTACCCATTAAAGGACTGATTCCATTTTCTAACTACACAGTACAAGTGAATGCTTCCAACAGCCAGGGCAGCTTGATAAGTGATGCCATAACAATAGTCATGCCTCCAGGAGGTAAGTATGAAAAAGTGCTTTTTCTGTGCATGTAACAATTACACAAATACTCTGTTGAACAAAACGTTATTTATTACTGCAAGTGAGGACTGGAAGGTCAGAAGAATATGTTCACATTAGTGGTTCTTGTTAACAAAATTGTTCTTTTCAGCTACTAATTTGTCAAATTGTTCACTTTAAGAACTGGAGAGTGAAAACAGGTAGTTGTATAGTTAACATGTTAAGTAGGTGAGAAGTGCATTATATTTTTTTTTTTCTGTCAATGGTGGTGTATTTTATCATGGACAGCTAATCTTGAGAGTCACCTGCATTTTGTAATCTATTTTGGAATAAAAGTTGTAAGTGCTGACAAAGAGCACTTACTGGATAGACTTGGATAATTTGTTTAGTTATAGTAATATAAAGCATTGGTAGTATATTGAGCCAGAATACACAAACTGGTGTACTTGTAAGGAAGTCAACTGAAATGCGATGACTTATAGTGAATGATCATGGCTGTAAACCTCTCTGGATGTTATCGTCATAAAAATTTGAAATAAGAGAATTGAGCAAATAG
This sequence comes from Falco rusticolus, assembly GCF_015220075.1. Lineage (NCBI taxonomy): Eukaryota > Metazoa > Chordata > Aves > Falconiformes > Falconidae > Falco > Falco rusticolus. The sequence goes on along the minus strand of NC_051198.1, from coordinate 23,683,786 downwards.
TCCCTAAACACTGTGTGTGTAATTTTATTTTTTTTAAAATGAAAGCTTAAATTTACAGCTCACGTATATGTGTTCCTTTTACATTCTTTTTTCATGGACATTCTAGTGAATTAGCTTTTGTTGAATTAATGCCAATGGAAACAATTTTGAATTCTAAAGTAAGAACTCAGCAAAACTTGATCTTGAGAGAGGTGTATGTGTACCTGATGACCAGAAATAGCATAGTGACATACATATTGTTTGAAAGTAAAGTAAAGTAAAAACAAATCCCATAAACCTTACAGCTCAGAAATACAATTACACTTGGAACAGTTTGCTTGCAAACAGATGGATTGATGGATTAGGTCTGGGGCCAAACCAGCAGAAAGACTTCTGAAAAGTTAATAAGTAAAAGGCAGACATTGTATGACAGATTACTGAGAAATAAGGAAAAGGTAAATTCCCTACATGTTTTATACTTTTCCAATCTTACTGCCAAATTACGTTACAAATTCATATTAACAAATATACATTATCATATAATAAAAAACTGCATCTGAGTTTTATTGTTCACTTAAGACTGAGCAGTAAGACACTGACATTTCTAATCTCAATGTCACATTTCAATTTTGCATGTAGAAATAACAAAATTTGGTGGTGGAAATTTTACCAAATGAGAAGGTAAGGGATCTTTAAAGATAGGCAAGGATGTGCACAAGTTTATGACAGCCATTAAGATACACTTTCTTTCATCATTAGATTGTTGTTGATTACAATTAGAAAACTTATAGCTTTGAAATTATCTTTTTTATGACCTTGTGGTAATTTAAAAGCAATACCTCATTGATTAAATAGGTTTTAGTTCATGCTTCCTTTTAGTTAATGATCTGAAAACATATTATCCTGATTTACACATAAAATCATGCTGAAAAGCATGTGGCATTCACTAGAATATGTGTGTTTAAGTAGAATTAAATTAGCAGTGAGAGTTATTAAAGAAATCTTCCATACTATTGTCCAGTGGACTGTGATCTGTAGTGAAATGAATAATAAATGAAGCAGTGCATATGAGGGGAGTACTCTCACACACACTATAATCTCACTATGTGTGTACACATATACAGACACACGTGTGTGTATCTAGGAAATGCATGTTTAATTTACTATGATGTTTATTGTAATGACTCTTTGATTTCCATACAGTTCCATTGTATGCTAAATTGTGAGTCTAATGGTCATTTTACACTGGGCTGTATTCCGTGCCTTCACTTACAAACACTTTCTAAACAATTTCTAGTGAAATCTAGATGCTACTAACATCAGAAGGAATTTTATTTTTTATTTCAGTAAGCAAGATTTCACTTTGACAGAAGTTTTGTTTTATCAGGGAGTGAAAGAGATATCATGATGTACAAAATCATAGCCTTTTAACGAGGGTTAAAATGCAGCATCCTCTTTTCAAGCATAACAAAAAAAGCTGTTTCAAAAATTTGCATTGTGGGGAGTACTTCATGGAGCTTGGTAGAAGACTTTATAAGAGGGAGAGTGATAGAGGACAAAGGAGTATTCCATTTCAAAGTTACTGCAGATAGCTTTTTTAATTATGATAGAATTTTTGTATCAAACGTGCATTTCTTTTGTTTCGTTTTTTATTTAAAATGTATCACACATAATGTAAAGCATGCCAAGTCTTTAGTGTTACCTGATTGAATATATCTTAATTTCTCATCAAGCTGATTTGCCATGCTTAAAAAAAAATATCTTAGAAATAAGGAATTTATTGTATCTGAGCTCTTGACTAAAATTGCAGTGCAGGTTCAAGAGTTCTTGGAAAGATTAAAAAAATAAAAACTGAATCCAAATGTTAATCCATAAATATGAAACTTTCTTCTGACCCTTACCCTGTAGTGGTCTGGAGTTACTAATGGGGTTAGGATTTCAACTCTTAATGGGGCTTGGTGCATTAGTGTTTTGTATGCATGGAATTCAGCATTCAGTTTAATAAGTGGTTGACATTGGTGATGTCCCTTAATTTGCTTAAATCTAATTGGCTCTTTTATCAGTCAAACCTGTATGGATTGGCAATTGATCAGAAAGGGTCAGCCATGACTGTGCATGTACTTAAATGCTGGAACCACCCGTTAAAGTCACTGTTGCATAATAAGAAGCTGAAACCATGAGAACAAATGATCTTCAGAGTCAGAAGGCAAAAGAAAGCAGAGAAGTTTCTCAGGATGTTCAAGTTCAGAACAAAGGCATTATGGAGTATATAAATTTTAAATACACTGCTTTTTGCCTCAAGACTTAATGCTTTTTTCCAGATGAACTGAAATCTTGTCTGAAACTGTCTTTGTTACATCAAAGAACTGCATAGAAAGCTAAAAGAGATGGAAGAAGCATAAAAGGGCATAGTTTAAAATGATTAGTGACAAATTTCATACTGTAGAGGTAGAAGTAAATTTTTTTGAGTTTCATATTTTTTCCAAAAAGAATAAATTTGTTCTATTTATCTTGTCCTAAACTGCTTTGGTAGAAGTTGTAAAAAATAATATACTAGCCGGTGCTTCACATTAATTTGAGGATGCCAGCCAGTAAAAGATCTGGAGAACAAATTGTTTTAGAATTAGTTTAATTAGGTAAATGAATTGAAATGATACAGTGGAAGTAAAACTGAAAAAATCTGGGAGAAAATCTTCTGCACGCAGTCCTTGGTTATATATTTTTCTTCTTAATGAGTGCTATTTCTGATGTAGTGGCATATAGAGGACCCCATTATTTTAGGATTGCTTTGTAATATGAGGTGGTAAGCTAACAGAAAAGAAAGTTTCAGTCTCTACTGGGAATAGCTTATTAGTTAAATCCATTTGTTCCCTTCCCTCAACCACAATAGCCCTAGTATGGAAGGGGATGAGAAGTCCTGCAGAAAGGAAGAAGATAGATAATGTTGAAAAAAATGAGTGCAAAGAGAGAACAGAGACAGGCTGTTGATCAGATGGGAAACAGGCAAGTGGAGGCTCAGTTGCCACCTCCAAAGCATAGAAAAAGGCTGGATTCCTGACTAATGACAAGAGGTGTGACGCTTGCAGATATAGATGGAAATTCTGTATCACATTGTGGAGTTGTCTCTGTGTGGTTGCTTGTGCTTGGGATTACAAACCATTGACTTCGTGCTGACTTATCTATAGAAAAAAGCCTCAAAGAATTGATACATTTTCCCTATCTAAAACATAAAAGGGAGGATACTCTGAAAAAAAGAATTGCCTGAGCATTGTCTCTTTAATCTCTGCCATAATTTATGAAGTATGTTGTTCGTTTTTATGGTCTGTCTGTGATTTGCACAACATAGGAATGTCTAGCGCTGAAAGATGTGAGATTTTTGCTTTACACTCTTAAGCCACTTGCCCTTTTCTGGTCCCTTGTTTGCATGTGCGATGCTGCATGCCTCTTCCTAGGAGCTTGGGCTACTTCTCACCAGCCAAAAGTGAGCCCACATACTTGCAGCTGTTGATGTTTGTTCAACATCTACAGAGGATGGTGTCCTGCAATCAGAGGGTTTCAGCCACTGCTAGTTTAGGTGGGAACACCTCTGAGACTGGATATTGAACCGCATCATAGGATCATTGATCTAATCATGCAAACAAATAAGATTCACATCATACACCTTCTATTCACATCTGAAAGTATTTGCTCGTGCAGGTTGATCGCTGAAGCCAACAGACCTCCTTAGGTGAATGAATATTCAGTAAACAAAGCAAACTGATGCTCTTAGGCCAGAATTATTTAGGAAGAAAAATCAAGCCTGAATATGCTAGGGGTCTCCCTGTGAGACAGGTTTGTTTTTTCCATGATGCTCAGTATCACATTAATAGTCACATCATAAAACTTGTTTTGAGAGAATTTCCTTTACTTCAGATTTCAGGTATTTCTGAGGCATCAGTTGCTTTTCTAATTTGTCTCCTTCCCCCCCCCCCCCCCCCCCCTCTGTTATTTGGTTCTTTCTTTTTTCTTTTTCTTTATGCCGCCCCCCACCACCCACCACCCCCTTGGTAGTCTTGGACTAAAATTTAACAGGATTCTTTTCATTCTGTATCTTTTGTTTCTTTTTAATTTTTCTTCTCTTTTCTTTCTCTTATGCGACTTCTTGTGAAGGTAGAGTGGTAAAATCAGGATTTAAAAATGGGAAAAAATAAATGAAAGGTAGTTTAGGAAAAAAAGAGGTTTTGGCATCGTTCTATTTTATTCATTGTGAAAAAAATACGTTTTTAAAAATTCTGATTTCTCAAACATTTGCGTGTTATCTCTGTAACTTCATAATAGTATGATCTTTGATTTTGATGAAGAACAGGAAATGTTTTAAACAAAGTTGTTGCAAAGAAGTCTACAGGGGTGCGGTGAGGAGCATTAACAGAAAGGTCTTTGTGAAAAATTGTGACCAGATCTTTTCTAGAGGTAGTTTAAGGAGAGCAGGATAGAGTAGGGAGGGGGAAAGAACTCTCCTACATCTCTCATCAATGACCTAGCTAATTAAAGAGTGTCAGTGGCAAGCTGTGTAAATTGTCCGTTCCAGTTCCTTTTGTCCAGAAAGATGATTTCATGGGGATATAAGGGTAAGACTGCAGAAGTGCTTGTGTGGAAAACTGGGAGCTGTTCTAATGAAACAGTAATTCTTCTCTAACCTCTGCAGTATTGAACTGATTGTCATTTTCATTAGTTCTACTTTTTTTCTTTTATTCCCCTCTCCCAGTCTGTTCAGCACATCTTTTGGTGAGCTCATACTGTATCTATTCTTGGGTTTGGGTGGGCGTTTGGCTGGTAAGAGAAGAGAGAAGTAAGACTCATTCCTGAAAGGTTGTATCTTCACACTCTGGCAATAGGAGGCACAGAGGTGCCCTCTTTACTGCTCACTTTCCTAAGTTGCAGCCAGCTGGGGCTCAGCCTAACTCCACACATCATAAAGGACCACCTCAAGGTTGCTTTAAATTGAAACTTAGCCTAAGTCCCTACTTATAAAACTGGAGTGCCAGAAGCCAATGACACTCCAACTTTGTCCTTTTATTTCCAATAGCCTCCTTCCCTTTGCCCCTACACCCTACCTTTTTGGGGTGAGGCATATCTCCCATAGTTACAGCTGTGGTGTTTCCATGCTCTAGACATAGGAAACCTGTAGTTATCAGCTCTTAGGTTATTTTCTGTCTTCTGGAGCTGCATGAAACAGGGCAAGAAGATCCAAATTGCAATTCTAGTTGCCTAGGAGAATATGGCTGGTTTTGCTTGCTTGCGGCATGCCAGTTGAGAAAGGGAGGACTGTGCAACAGCTTGAAATAGCCAGTTGAGGGTCTATAAGCAGGCTATTAACCTCATTGTAGAGGTCTCGCTCCAGGTCTTTCCAAAACCTAGCCTTAGCATGAGGTCCAGGTGGTACTTAAGATCTCTTGGAAGAAACGTGTGGTAAAGCAGATTTCATGCTGGAAAACTACAGCTTGATTGTATTTCTTAAAAACAGAGGAATATAGACAACTGGGGAAAATGGGATGTTGGGGAATTTAGCAACAAATCATTATTTAAACTTATTACCTACCATCACATAAGCCTATTTTGGACCAATTTCAATTGTACATAAAAAAGAAGACAATTTAGACGAAGTATGCAATTTTTATATAATCTTAAGCCTGTTCATGGTTAGATTTTTTTTTTCATTCTGTGTAAATCTGAACTAGACTGTTCAGTACTCTATTTACAGTCAACAGTCCTTGTGATAAATTAGGTTCTTCTTTAAAGGAATTCTACAATAAAATGACATTGAAATTCCTACTGAAAACATACAGAAAACATTTTTGAAATCTCACCATGAATTTTGTCTTTTGAACCATTTTCAAGAAATATTAAAACAATAGGAATTGGATCAATTCTTATGTTACCTTGCTACTATGATTTGCACTGCTTTTCTAAAAAGCTCACTTTATTATATTTATTTTTGACAACTCCTGCCCCTGTAGTTTCCAGAATAAAATGGCATTTTCATTACCTGTCAGCAAAGGTAAATGTCTGTGTGTTGGGTTTGGGGGTAGGGGTTTTTTTGTCATTTCATTCTGAATTTTCTGCAGTTGAAGTTAGTCTTCTGAACAAAAAGCACTTGAGTGGCAAGGGGTTTTTTGAGCTACTTTGTACAGTTGAGGAAGCTTTGAAGTTCCTGGACAGAACAGCAAAGTTCTGTCACCCTGTTACATATTTGTCACATTTCTATACTAAAAAAACCCCAAAAAACAAAAAACAAAACAAAACCCAAAAAGGTTAAGAGGAGAAAAATTAAGGTTCTCATAAGATTTTGGTGAGGGTGAAATGTAGAGAGAGTCAAATTACTATCCTTTTCCTCTCTTTAGCTAGGGAGAAAACAGGAGCTGATCTTAAATGCTGTGGGCATAAAAGTGCTTCTGCTTTTTTTGCTGGTTTTCTTTATAGAAGTTTTCTGTATAGTTTGGAAATAGATCTGAAATAGATACAAAGTAAGAGTTTTAAAATACTGAATTCTTAAAACATTTTGCAGAATGAAAATATCTTTTCCCATATAGTTAATTATTTGTTCTGGTGGTGTTTTAGTCATACAATCATAGAATCATTTAGGTTGGAATAGATCTTTAGAGATCAAGTCCAACCATTAACGCAGGACTGCCACGTCCATCACTAAACCATGTCCATAAGCACCGTGTCTATGTGTTTTTAAAAACCTCCAAGGATGGTGATTCCACCGCCTCCCTGGGCAGCCTGTTCCAATGCTTGAACACCCTTTCAGTGGAGAAATTTTTCCTAATACCCAATCTAAATGTCCCCTGGGGCAACTTGAGGCCATTTCCTCTTGTCCTGTCGCTTGTAACCTGGGAGAAGAGGCCGACACACACCTGCCTACAGTGCCTGTCAGGGTGTTGTAGAGTGCAGTAAGATCCCCCCTGAGTCTCCTCCAGACTAAACAACACCAGTTCCCTCAGCCTTTCCTCATAAGACTTGTGCTCCAGCCCCTTCACCAGCTTCGTTGCCCATCTCTGGACATGCTTCAGCACATCAACGTCTTTCTTGCAGTGAGGGGCCTGAAACTGAACCCAGCATTCAAGGTGTGACCTCCCCAGTGCCGAATACAGGGGAACAATCACTGCCTGGTCCTGCTGGCCACACTCTTTTGGATACAAGCCAGGATGCTGTTGGTCTTTTTGGCCACCTGGGCACACTGCTGGCTCATATTCAGCCAGCCATCAGCCAGTATTCCCAGGTCCTTTTCCACTGGGCAGCTTCCCAGCCACTCTTCCCCAAGCCTACAGTGTTGCGTGGGGTTGTTGTGACCCAAGTCCAGGATCTGGCACTTCTCCTTATTGAATCTCATACAACTGGCCTTGGCCCATCAGCCCAGCCTGCCCAGACCCCTCTGCAAGAGCCTTCGCGCCCTCCAGCAGATCAACACTCCCCCCCTACTTGGCGTCATCTGCAAACTGACTGAGGGTGCGCTCAATCCCCTTGTCCAGATTGTCAATAAAGACATTAAACAGAACTGGCCCCAGTACTGAGCCCTGGGGAACACCACTTGTGACTAGGTGTAACTCCATTCACCACTGCTCTTTGGGCTTGGCCGTCCAGCCAGCGTTTTACCCAGCGTAAGGTACATCCATTCAGGCCATGAGCAGCCAATTTCTTTTCCCTGTTTCTTCCTAGAATATGTAACATCTATGCAGTTGTTATCTTTGAGCTAGTTGACTGAGTACCTAAGGAGAAATAAGCTTCTCTAGAAAGACAAAAAGGTAGTGAAAAGGGAAGTTGAGTGAGAGTCAGTCATCAGAGTTACCATTTCTCCTCTGGTGTCCCTATAATGCGGTGGTGGTGTATGCTACCCTCTTTCTTACAACAAAGGTGACTATAAGAGTCTATAGACCTTAGTGATTCCTGATATTTGATAGTTCTCCCTCATGGTGCTTTTCTTTCTGAACATTTATTTTTGTGTCTGCACGCATGTGCACACCCACAAACACGTATATGATATGTTAGTGTATGCATGTTCATGCATACGTGCTTGATTTTTGTCTTTTTTACTTTGGATCTATATGCAGGTCTTATTTTCCTCACAAAGAAGACTATGCTCTTAAATTCCAGGTTAGTAAAATGAGAGAGGGAATTCATATATTTCATGTTACAGTGGGATACATCCCCTATTGAATTATATTAATTCTTACTATTTGTATACTGGCATATTTACTTTCCCGATTTTTACAAATATTTACTAATTCAGCTTTCCAGTAGGCTTCTGAAGTGACTGAGGATTGTTATTCCCATTTTACAGATAGATAAAAAGACAAGCATGTGTAAGTAAGGAAAGAGAAAAGATATTTTTATATTCATCCTGGTGCTGAAAAGTATGATATACATGTGAGAAAGTTTGTCAGCCTCTCTTCTTGTCCCTCAGGTAAGACCAGAGGGATTGCCTTTCCGTGAAAATTGTCACCATAGTTGAATGCAGCCACTGTATACATAGAAAATATGTGAATTTGGGTTCACAGATTTTAGATCAGCTAAGAAGCTCTAATAGACACAGAAAGAAAGGAAGTTGATTGAGTGAAGAGATGGCATTCTATAAAGACTACTCTTTATACTTCCACCATAGTTGTGAGTGCTCTTACATACCAAGAAGCCTGTTTGAGAGGGTTATTCAAAAGAAATGGATAGTGCTGTCCAAAAAATTCAACAGGCTGTTCCTGATGGTTTTAATCAGAATTAAGCAGCTGTAAATTTTCTGTGATGAAGATTTAGCGCTTTCAATCTTACGTTTTAAAAATGAACAAAGGAGAGGAAGTTTTCCCTGCCTCTCCACTTGTTGTCAAAAAATTGAAGAAAATCTGTGTTGTAGAGAGTAAGCATTACCAAGGTATTTCCTTTACCTCAACATATGTGCAGACTGGAGTAAATGCTGTGACATGTTTTGTGGCATATAAGGCCAGCCTGGTTTAGGTTTGAATAAAACGTGTTGGTGTTACTAAGACTTTTAATTAATTAGGCTACCCAGTTTTGAACAAGAAGACAGTAGCCAAGATCTTTTCAGTAAAAAATACTTGGGAAGAGATCATTCATTGTTGTTTATTGACACGCTTCCACCAATTACATTGGATTTGTGTGTTCTTCAACATTATCTTAGGAAATGAAGCCAAGAGTTAATTCTTATAAATGATTTATTTGTTAAAAGTATCTGGAACAGGACATTAACTGGTGAGTAACTACTTAATAACGCTGTATGAACATTCCTATGTGGATGGGTTGGGTATAAAAGGTTGTAATCCTTTTGCCCTATTCATCAGATAAGTCAACGGTATATTTTGCACGGATTATTTCCATGTGCGAATAGCCTTGTCTGAATTGCTTTTTATTCACCTAAAATATTAAATATTTTGCTTCAGCAGATAACACCTGGATCATATTTCTGTCAATTGAAGTGTTATTTTTAGTGAGGGACCAATCTATAAAAACAGTTAGGGATTTTTGCTACAGTTAGGTGGAACAGAGGTGTCACCTTTCATATTTTGTCATAGCTTATCTCTGTTAGAGCACTGGCCAAAAAAAAAGGAGATCTGGATTATTCATCCTTAAGTGACTACCATTCCCATCTCCTCCTTGCTGGGCAGCATACTAATCTCTGGGTTCATAAGTAAGGCAGGCAGAATACTGCCCCTCTGTCCTGTTGAAGCTCTGATACTGTGGCGGGGAAAATGTGATCTTATTTACTAGGGGAAAAGATGGAGCAGGTGCTATTGTAACCCAGGGCTAAAGACACTTGTCAGGTTGCAGTGAGGCAGTGTACATGTCAGCAGCAAAGGGGGCAAGAGGAGCAGGTCCTGAGTTCTGGGCATTTGTGGATCTGGACATACATTGTTCATCAGTGCCAATGCTCAGCATCAGAATGTGATCCAATTGCTATTTTCTAATATAGCTTAATTTATTGATACTGCAGCTTTTGAACTAGACTGTAACATGAAGTGACAGCCATGGCATTGCAGCTGGCAATTTTGAGAAGTGATAAGAATTCTTGTTTGCTCTGTAAATGTGATAGTTCAGATTTGTCGGCCTTGGCCTCATGTGCTACATAAGAAAATAATATATAGTGTTTTGTTGTTATTTTCCTAATTATAATAGTTTTATTTCCAAAACTAATTTTTTGATTTTGCTCTTTGCCATTGTGCAGATTTATCAACATTGTGCATGTTGATCAATGGCAGAATTTGGTTATATAGGAAAAACCACTCCATACTGTTAATGATGACAGATACAATTAAATTAATTCTCTGCTGTCTCCTTTGATGTACACAGATTTTTGCCATTAATATTGATGGACTTTAGAGTCACAAGCACATGTTGGCAGGGGAGCAAGCCCCTGAATGTTGTATTTTGCTCTTTGTGGAGCTGACTATATCACTTTATGTCTAAATGTAAGTAAAGCTGCTGACAGTTTTGATATATTAAATTATAACTGAGAACTAATTCAAGGATCAAAGATGCTCTTTGGGAGACATCACTTTACTGGTAGGAAAAATCATTACCTTTTTTTCCCAGTCTCATGTATTTGTACTGTATGTCTTGGAAATATCATTCCCTACAGTTTCTGAATCTTGATGTTTAATTTAGCACAAAGGTCTTTGAGCAGCACAATGGGAGGGGGACTTCTGCTAGTAAAACCTCGCAGAAGGAAATTGAAATGTACATGTTTTTTCTCATTTATCAAAGAAGTGCAAAAATCTAAACTGACATTTTATATCAAATGAATTATGAACTGTGTACTTTGTACCTAAGGGAACAACAACTAAATTAGACTTTTGTTAAAAAGAGAGAGAGGAAAAAATAGGCTTTTAATAAAATATACAGTAATTTTTGGTATTTTGTCTGAACCTGACATGTTCTGTACTTTGCAGAAGAAAACTAGAGAGTATAGACTACTTCAAAGGCTATATGCATTGAACGCCTTAAAGTGAATTGAGAAGCAGGTTAAGATAACACACAAACAAGAGCTTCTACTTAATAAGTATTGTTCTTTCATATTTTTGTTTTCAGCCTTTTCCAACTCAAGTGAACGGGAAAAGATAACATGCTTTTTAATAGCTTGGAGATTGGAGCAAAGTAGTAAATTATTTTTTTTTTTAACTTCTATTTGTGAGAATGTGGTTGTTACTGAAAAAGACTTCCAGGGATCAAAATTTTCTAAGACACTTGATTGAAGTATAAGAGGTAAATTTTCAAAGTATTATATACTCAGTATTCTAAGGGCATGACTCCCACTGTCTTTAGGTGAACACTTCTTGCAAGCCAAGAGGAAACTCCTAGTCAGTAAAGGTAGAGTCTGTAATGTTTATGAGATCTTTTTACATTCCCAGTTCCTGAATTTCCTTCACGACTTTCAATGGGAATATATTTATTTCAGTGCATTGACATAGAAGACACTTTGATATTGTTGTGATAAGCACATAGACCTTAGAGAAAATGGGAAATGAGAAGATAAAATTCCATGGTTTCTTTGACAACATGTTCCCTAGTGCACTCCTATGGCACTTTTTGATATATGAACAAAATATACAAGAACTAGTTGTTTTTCTCATACGTCATATACATATATTTCATAAAGATATATTTCAGGAGAGTAGATAAGTTAGGATATGCAAAAGCTTTCAGAAACTCTGCAAGTTCCTTGCAGAAAACAATGGTGTATCATCAGTGATTATGGGAATATCATACCATAAACGCATCACACGCACATCTGCAAGACAATGAGACTAGCTGTTTGTACTTTTAGTATTGTTTTATATCTGTGCCGTCATGAGATTAGAACCAAATCACAGCTGTAAGGAGGTGTATTAATGACTGCACATCTTCAGCTGAGCTATCCAAATGTACTTACGCCCAAGGAAGAAGTGCCTTCCCTTTTGTAACATTGCCAGCAATGATAAAGTCATCTGATCCCTTAATATGTGAGTCTGCGGTGAAGAATGGTTAGTTTATTGGTATAAACAATGGATATTTTTAGTTAAAAGTAAGGTGATTTTTCTTCTTCATTTCAAACTAAGATTTTACTTCTATTAGTCAACAATACTGATTTTCTTTTTCTAAATGTTCTTTCTATTTATAAATCACAGTACTATATGGTATTAATTTCCAAACAACATGTAAATGCCACTGGAAATGTGGCAGCATAAATGCACATTTTTCTATTACAGAAAGGGCAGGAGAAGAGGTGGCAGCTTGAGGGGTGCAGTGCTTTGGCAGAGCTGTGACAGGGACCTGGTCCCCTCCAGGCAAGCCAGAGAGTCAAACTTTCTGCTTGTGCTGTCTGTGGAGGAGATGAGAGGGATGGTGACAACTGTAGGTTGTTCAGAAGTCCTCAAATTAATCTCTAAAGCTGTTTCATGCAGAAAGGTGAAGCTATTGCATGAAGATAGGCAGGATCTTGTTCCCTCTGCTCTTGCCACATCTGTTCCCCTAAGTAGAAAGAGGCAGATAAAATAGTTTCTCAAAGCTACTTCACAGAGAAATTTTATTTTCCAGTAACCAGAGTCACAATTAACCCACAGGATCTGTTTGTTTAATTTTGGTTTCTGCCTGATTTTGTAATACCAATCTTTATGCTTTTTTCCTCATAGTATTTTTTTAAAAAAATAATTTTGTGATATGACAGTTATTGGCTAGGCATCCTTTTAAACAGTTTGATGAATGATTAGTTTTACTGGGCAGTTATAAATTCCATCCGATGTCTTTATTACAGGTATTAAAATAATAAATTATTCAGCTAATTGCTTATTGGCATTCTTTTGTAGCTTTTAGTTTAGCAAAGTTCTTGCTGAGTAACACGGATAAACTTTTAGCTAACATGAGAAAGGAAGACAAGTTACTTCTTATCTAAAGGTAAAGGTGACAAATCTGTAAGACATTTTTATAGTGTTGACCTCAGTAAAATATAACACTTAGGAAAGGGGCATCTCTTACATGTATTTTTACTTGAGACCCGTATCTGGATTGCAGATGTTCAGGTTGTACATGAAGAAAAGTTCATTAAAAGGAGGGGGGGGTGCCTGATTTTGGGTTTTGCTGGAGCAGTATTAATGAGGAATAAGTAAGCCTGCTCTGGGATTTCAAAATCTTTGGGTCTGCAGGTCATGGAGTAAAGCTTAAGTTGATTTTCAGGGCCCTACTGAAATTGTACTCTGCATCTTGGAATACCAAATAGTGCAAGGGAAGGAAAATTTGCAGCTAGAGCTTACACACCCAATCCATATAAAGATAAATTTTAGATTTTTTCAAAATTCTTATTTTCATTTTCCTGAGTGCTATTGTGCCTTACAAGTAACATTAAAGATTAATGCTAAAAGTGAAAAGATGTACAAAGATACTCTTTTTCAAATTAAATTACTGTTATAGCAGAGATCAGATGTATAAAACAGGATAGATCATGAAGAAAGAACGAGATATTTCTGCATCCTGCTTATGTTAAACTTTGGAAAAACAAATTTCACTGACATAAGATGTGAACAGATTTGAATTTACTGGGAAGTTTATGGTGGCTTTAAGCTACTCCTTTATGTCTCTTCACTTGCTTTTTCCCATAGCGCAGCTTCCTTTCTTCCCAAGCCCCATGTGCCAGAGGGGGACAAGCAATAAGGTCACCTATTGCATTGTGTGTTCCGAAGTGCACGGACGTGTGTTGAGTAAGGGGTGCGCTGTCCATGGTATATGTATTATTAGACCGAGGTACCTCTAGAACTGAAAACATATATCAGGGAAATTATAAAATCAAGAAGAAAATCTAAAAATACTCTATGCATTCTTTAGGCATTGAGTATGTGGAAAACAACCATATATATTAAATGAAAAACCAAAACCAACTGTGTATATTTGCTGTACACCAAGTAGGAAAGATAACTGGGAAAAGAGGGTTAAAACCCAAACTGGAGTAAACTTCAATGAACCTGTAAAGATAAGAAAGAAATAAAAGCAATCTTCTGCTTTGCCAATAGATAAAGTTTTATAACTAGCATGCCCTTCTAGTGATGACATATGGCCTAGCATCATGGCCTGTCTTTCAGTTAAATGAAACAAACCCACATGCCCATGTTAAGAATTATGGAGAGTGCAATGACTGGAATTATTTGGACTGAGCAAACAACTAGATAACAGGCATACCTGGGAAAATCAGAAGAAACAAATGTCAACGTGCAGAACATATTGCCATAAAAAATGCTGTAATGAGATGATCTCAGTATGGGCACCTGAAATAGAAAATGAATCAGGAGTATCTAAACAACCACTGCAATGAGATAAAGAAATGGGATTTGTGAATTGAACCTGGAAAAGAGTGGGAGTCGGCATGACTGAGGGAGATATTCATCTAAAGGCAGTCTGACTGAAACTTTTCCTTGCTGTTATGCCAGAAACTGTGGAAAGCCTATTTTCCTTCTCTGTAGTTAAACACCTGCAGTTACCATTTTCATCCACATGTGTGAAAAATATTTCAATAAGATACAAATGCATCATCTGTGCTAAATATTTTGCATATGAAGATGTAGCAAATTGTAGAGTTACATTTACATAGCTCCAAACCTTTCAAGCTGCCTGTCTGCAGATATTATAGATACAGCAGGGCCAATATATCTGATCACTGTTAAAAGTGGTGTTACTGTGTATCAAAGTTAGTGTGAGCTGACACCAGCTTGACAGATACCAACTCAAGCTCTGCTGACTCTTCTTCATCTTATTAAAGGTTAATGGTGCAGACATTTTCATAACTAAATAATAATTTATTGTCCTAATGGTAGTTCACTTTCAATTGTTCTACTCAAAGTCTACTTTCAGAAAATTTAATTTTCAGATATATCCTTATAATAAATATGGCGAATACCTCTTAGAAAAACAGGCTTTTGACATGGAGTAAACATTTAAGTACAATCATTTAACGCAATGCTCGCTGTACTAAAATAAACAAATACAAAGCTGACTACCACTGTATGTGCTGTTTAAGATAAGGAAATTGAGGCAAGAAACTGAAACACTTTTCAAAGAAAGACTGCTTAGTGCATAAGTGGCCAAGCAGGGATCAGATCTTTCTTGACTCATCTGCATGTACCTGAGCATCTGGAACACAATATACCATTGTCAGCTGGAAACAGCCTTTAATTTTTATTATTTTGTGGGACTGTTTATTAATTCTTTGATTAGAATTGGCATCTGATTAAATATTTTATTCTGCCTTTGTAGTCTTTTCATATACAAAGCATGACTTTCTGCCCTGCTAAGTGAGGGTTTACTGGGCTAGATGTTGATTCAGTAGGTTGCAAGTGGAGTGGTTGCCCCCTGAGGGTCATATTAAAGCTTGAGGGGAGCTTTTTGAGCAACATTGCATCTTAAAGACAATATATCAAGCTGATAGATACATGGCTCTTCTGTTGAGAAATTTGCAGTAGAATTATTGCTGGTTGCCAGTTATTACTTGGATAGTAAGGAGTCTCTTGGGAATATGGATTGGATAAAAAGGGTTAAGCTGAGGGAAATGTTACACTGAAGACCTTGGTGATGAGGAGTGTTTGAAATAGAGGATGTTTTGTGTGCAATTTATAATTACCATTTGGGGGGGGGAAGTGCTCTGTAGCTTTAATGATCAAAGCGTGATTAGTTTAATAGAGCACCTTTCTCGTTATGACTCAGCAGAGATTTGACAATCCGTTGTATCCCCTGCCCCCTCCCTGTGGAAGTGCAGAGCCGAGGGTATTCTCTGCGACCTGCAGGAAGTCTTTCAGATTAAATGCATTTGCTGTATATTCTAATGTGTTGGTTTGAAAGTAGTGGGCTTGGCTTGTTCTACAGGTCAGTCAACTTTTACAGAAGAGATCTGTCCAAATTTTCTACTCTTTCCTATGCTGTGCTTTTGTTGGTAAAAGAGATTTGAACATTTAGCTGAGATTACCTACGCCACTAAAATAACATCTGCACTGTGAATTGTTATTGACATTTAGACAGCTACATCTTTGTTTTTTGATGAACATTCCAGTATCGCTGTAATAACCAGCACCATACATACATAGAGCTTAATCGGAGCTTTTACTTTGTAGATCTCGGAGAGCTTTACAAAGAAGGATAAGTATTATTATCTCCATTTAACAGATTGAGAAATGAAAGACAAAGGTGAAGTCATGTGTCCTGACAGAACTGGAAGTAAATTTAACGCTTTTGCCTCCTCAGTGAGTTGCTCATGCTGTCTACTCAACAGTAACGTGAACTTTGGCTTCCTGGTCAAACTACAGCTCAGCTAATTAGATTCATTTAGATTCATTTTTAGATGTAGCTTTTTTTTTTTCCCCTGTGTAGGATTTCTGTGTGCAACTAGTGCATTTTAAGCTACAGACAGTTCAGTTTTAAATGAGGTAGAGCCCTTCTTTGAAGGAATATTGAGTCTTTGTGTTAGCATCAGCTTGTAAAAACACTTCAGAACCTTCCAATAGAAGTTTTTACATTAGTTGTGCCATCTTTCTCGTGCTGACTCTTTGCCTGCTGACAAGTTCAGGAATAACTTTATAAAGGGGTGCCAAAATAATTAATGATCATTTGTGAGTACTGTACTTTACATCCATAAGATTTAAATCCTCTTATTGCACAATTTAACTCCAACATTACTTATGTGGCTGCTAAACAGAACAATGTTAAGTGAGGTAAATATATGTTCCTCATTTTACTCTAAGGGTGAAATTTAATTCACATACAGAGACATTTGGTATGCAGATGTTTTGTTTCTGATGGCTCAGCTGGACAGATGTTGGGGGGCTGTTCAAGTTAAATCAGCCATCTTCTTCCCTTGGAGTTGAGGTGCTTACAAGCTCTTGATTGGCCTTGAAGGTGTTGGCAAGGGATCTGCAGACCATGAATCACCTTAGCCTCCAACATCTCCTGGATTTATAAACAGGAGTATTTCAAGTTTACTCGGGATTTACTGGGGCCTTATTTCCTATGCCTAGATAACGGCAGCAGGAGGGAGCATCCAAAGTCAGCCACGCTGGCTCAGGCCCAGAAATTTTGTTGTCTTTTTCACACAGAGAGGAGGGGAAGGGAATGAGGGGAGCTGGAGATCCTGTTCCACTTCATCTTGTCCTGAAAAAGCAGGAAGGTTGCAGGGCCAGGGGGCAATTCTCAGGGGTAAAATACCTGGGAATAACTTGGGTACACTAGCAGACAGCTTTTAGTAAAAATTTCTTACGAGAACTGGCAGACCTTGAACTTATGGGAAAGGGAACAAGTCTCTAGGCTGGAGCAAGACATGTCCTATGCCTTTTCTACATAATGCAGTTTGGAGCTAGAGCTGAAGAATTTTTAAGTTGCCCGGTCGTAAGTATGTGTAATCAGAGTAAAAGTGGCAGATGCTGTTGACATATCTCTGTATGTATATGTCAGTATAAATAAAAACAATTGTATATGATTGATTAACTTTTTTTTTTTTTTCCTGAGCCAATGCCATTCTTTCATCTGTTTAGGGGAGAGAATGATTCAGACAGTGTATCACAAACTCTGTTTCCCTCTTAGTAACCACCTCATATACAGGTGGTAAATGAAAATCATAAAACTTACTGTAAAATCCTGTTTGCTTGTCTTACAACTTACGCCTTGAGGCTTACAACTACACCTTAAGTTACAGATCTGTGAGACTGTTTTTTCCAATAGAGAAGGAAGGAAATAGCAGCAGAAAAAAATTCTGTTGGAAAGACCAAAGAAAGAAGCAAATGGTAACTACTGGACCATGAAAAGCAAAAGTATTATACAAGCGTTTAAATGACAAAGCCAGTAACTTTCCACTGTTTTAACTCTCTGGAAAAGAGCTACAGAGCTATGGCTACAGACATACATTATATATAAAAGTTTCTGATGTGTTTATATACAGAAAGTTTGTTTAGCAGATAGTTTTCTTCTTAAGGAAAAAACAAAGCCATAAACTCATGGGTGCAAATTGGCATGGTTCTTTTTACTGCATGCAGTGAAATTTATAGCAATTAAAGGTCATTGGTGGTATCAGTACTGACACATTTTGATCTTCATTTCCTGGACTTCATGAAAACCAATTTCTTTAACAAAACATTGGGCTAGAGACTGAGGCTTCAGTGAATCTATTTTGATTTCTATCTCAAGACCTTTTTTCCCTTAAAACTTCTGCTGTTTTCTTTTAAAATTATCGTTAATTTATAAGGGTGAGAAGGCATCTGAATGACAAAAAGTCTGATCAATTTTACTCTTGCTGGGTAACATTTCTGTGAGCATTTCTTTAACTTCTCGGGGTGGGAGAGCTGGGCACAAGGAGAAGAAGATAATATTTGAACAGGTGGTAGAGAATATGTTGCTTCTGAATTACTTTTGGTGTTTGGAGGTTTGCTTGTAGCAAAATGATATTCACATTAACTGTATTGGAAAGAAGAAAATGAAGAAATAGCATTGTTCAGTAGTAAAAATGTTAAACTAAATGGACCATGTTAACATTGCTGTTGATCCCGAGGAACAGTTTTTCCAGTATATGGAGCATTTTGTTTCCACCCGGCATATGTTCTCCATGGTTTTCTCTGCTCTAATTCATCCATGTTTTTCAACAGCTCCAGATGGTGTGATGCCCCCAAGGCTTTCATCTGCCACTCCTACCAGTCTTCAGGTTGTCTGGTCTACACCAGCTCGCAACAACGCCCCAGGCGCGCCCAGCTACCGACTCCAGATGCAGCGGAAGCATTCTGCTGGTGACATTTTAGAGTACGCAGACCATAGCAAGGCCACCATCAACTGCTGAGCAACAAAAGTCCCATTATCTAGAATATGGCTCACCTTTAGGGTGGCTGGTTTTGTTACCAGACATATAATGTTTAAGTCTTTCTTTAGGTGCTGGGATGTTTAATGATGTAACTTATGCTGCTTTTCTTTGCAGTTTGCTTTCAAGCCCTACTGCATCCTTAGAACACAGGGTTGGAGATCTTCAGCCATACACCGAGTATGAGATGAGAGTGGTTGCCTCCAATGGTTATGGCAATGCATATAGCAACTGGACTTCAATGACTACAGCAGAGGACAGTAAGCAGTCCAATCTTATTTAACCCCGTTTAGCAGAAAATATAAATAACAATTCAGCTGCCATTGCACAGAATTTCTTTTGGTTATCTAGCTTTTTCAGTTAAATAGCAATAATATATTTCCTTCCTGAATATTAACTTGCAATAATAACTCCTAAGGGATCAAGTATCTGTTCTCTTAGACTTTCACAAAATATAAATATTTAATCTATGTTTTGTTAAGTAGTATCTTATTTCTTTACATAATATCCCTCCATGCATGTGACTTCCTATATGGTTAGTTTAATATACACTGGGTAAGTACACCTTTGTAAGTGGTATTCCTTTACATTCAGGGAGTTGATTCTGATTTCAGTCATATCAGGGAAAACAAGTTGAAGTTAATAGTATATGACAGTTGTCTTATCTCTGTGTTGAGAATACTTAAACTGTACCACAGCTGAACAGAACTTTTCATTCCCAGTGATCGTTGTTAATTCAAAGTGGTGATCTACTGGTCTGAAATTGAGTTTGTCATTGCTATTCCCATCACTTTCCTTGTTCGATGTTCTGCACTCACTCCACATAATTTGTTCAACAGTTCCTTGATTTAACAAATAGGTGTGAGCATATAGGTACAGCCAGTTAGTTGGCAGTGTAGGATTTTGCACCTGATACAATATTTATGTAGAAACATATGACAAAATGAGATTGTTGTATATAGTACATATACAAAATACATAATTTCTAATTTTTTATTATTTTTTTTTTTAAGAAACAGCTATTAGTTTTCTCTTACAATGTAGCAGGATATCTAACAGCACACTTTTTGGAAAAATCTGTTGTTTTCAAATACTTTTTTTTTTTTTTGTTAATGAGCAATGGATAACTCCATTTTACCAAATTTTAGAGAAATGAAGTATTTTCTAAAAAAGATTTTTTCTATTGTATCGTGTCTCATAAGAAAGTCACACTGAGCAGGAAAAGGTGCAGGGGTGTGTGGCTTTATTACTATGTTGCTTTTTCTGGCTTCACACCAAAGTGCCTTATGGTCTCATTCTCTTTTACAGTAATATGAAAGCTGCATTTCAGACTGTAAATTTAACTTGATATTGTTGTAACAAATATTTGGTGCTGGTAATTCAACTTCATTTTAGTCCCTTCTCTAAATGAATAGCCGTCTGCACACCCAGAAAAAAATATATGTTCTCACAATTCTAAAACACTTTTCTTTGAAGCTGAGCAAATAATTCACAATAGAAATGTATATGATAAGTCCATTTAAGCTCCAAAGGTATAAATGCTTCTATGAACAAATTACCTGTAAGTAATTATGTAATAAAAGTAAGTTCTGAACTTGGTCTTTAAGTACGGCAGATTTTATCTACCTGTGAATATCTTTGTTGAGATTCACTTCCTTTATTGTAATTGTTTGTTACCAAAAATAGATACAATATTATTTAACATGTCTACATTGATGGTCTAAAAGTATGACTATTTTGTTCAAATTGCAATGATTACTTAGCTCTGGTTGGATAGGTGCACAGAAGTGTGTTTATAGAAGGTATCACTTGTTTAGTGTGTACAATAATTTTTTGTGCAAAGTAGTAGGTGTACAATTTTAAAATTCTCTTTTTGGGAATTAGGGATAAGGCAGAAGGCCTGCACAGGACATACATTCCTGTATAGTCTTCTTGAACATATATATAGAAGTTACTTGCTGCATAGAACTTTGATGGTCTGTGCACTAGCATGAAATGCTACCCTTTGCAAAACCTGGCTGCAAAAATGCCTTAAATTAGTATGAAAAGTAGATAGTGCCAAAGAAAAGTTAAGAACAAGAAAATAAAGATATAATGCCTCTGCCAGTGTTACATAATTAAAATATTTTGAGATTAATAAATATCTCGCCTCTGATGATGCTTGCTGCATCTTGTTCCTTAGTTAAAATGAACATCTGTAGATCAGTTATAAATTTCATGTCTCCAAAGGGAAAATTATTTTCCTTAAAATGTCCTTTTCCATTTGCATTGATACTGCTAAAGAATACATGCTGATGCATCCCTAGTATCCAACGACCCTTGCAATTTACAAAAAAATCCAAACCCCAACTTGCAGCAGTGACAAAGGACTCTGGTTTTGGTGTCACTGTGGAGGGCTGCCATCTGTGAAAGGATAGTCAACTCAGTTGCTTAAGACTGAATGATTATCATTGGGTGTAAGCAGTATTTCTGTCAAGGTTTAAATGTTTCTTATAAAACTGCCTATACTGACAGCTTGTTGCAGAAGTACACTTAATTCCTGGCCCTGCTAACCAATAGACTTTGACTTCTTAAAGTACAATTTGACAGTAGAAATTTCCCATATCTCTTACTCTGTCGAACTATAACTGTGTACACATGTCCTTATTGAATTTTATGCAGTGAATATACATCTTTTTTGTTTCACCGGAGCATAAAATATCTGTAGGAATAAAGTATATGTGTGTGTGTGTTTGTGCACATACACCTGATAGCAACAGATGTAAATCAACACATCCGCTTTTAAAATTTGTTGTGCTAATACAAGCTGTTGTTTTCACAATATAACTGCATATTGTATTTTATTTATGATAAATATTTAGTAAACTATGATGGTATTAGGAATGATTAAGGAAAAAGTAGCAAATGCTGCCATAAAAATCTGTTGTGTGTGATAATAAGATGTTTTAATATACAGGTTAATAGGTTTGGGGTACTTTTTAGTGCAAGAAAAAATTTTGTAAATAGTTTTCAAATACTTCTGTTTATGTGAGTGTGGCACTAGTAGCTAATTTCATGCATTTTTTTAAGTCTAACCTGCCTGTGCCAGATAACAATAATGTACATAACCTATGAATATTTTAAAACCTGCTAAACATGTTAATGAAAGGTGTTTGTTCCAGTGATCTTGGTCAGTATTCCATCAGACTATTTATTGCCAAACAGAAGCAGCTGATGAAGTTTCTGGATTAGGTCTTGCTTTCAAGAACTTGAATGTAAATTTAAGATAACTCTTGCAATCAATGTAACCACCAGTGAACTGAGAGGTCAGTATGTATCACTGAACTGAGAGCAGAATTTCATGCATTGCATTCAGAAATAAAATGAAATTTTGTAGGTATAAAAAGAAGATATCTGTTCAGTTTTCCCTTTTGGTATGGAAGTCTTTGAGCTATCCAGGAAGGAAGCTGTACAGGAGCTGGTTGTAGTTACTTGAAGCTAGCAAAATTGCTACTGTAGAGAATAGCTGCTTTTTTTTTTTTTCTTTTGAATGTCCCAGAAACTGTCTGCAATCCGATGAGTTGCATACAGCAGGATATCTCAGTCACCAGCATGTTCTCTACATTGCCTGTGTTTCGGTCCTGTGGGTCAGTGTGCAATTCCAGTATGGAAAGCTCTTACTGAAGCCCTTTTGTAAGTGCCTGGCTTGCATTGCTTGAGAGGGAAGGTTTTGTGAGTTGCCTATCAGGAAGTCAAATTATTTGTTTTTTGGTTCTTACGCAAGTGACTGCAAGTCCATCTCTTTCATGTATAAAGAAGTTATAGGCCAGTCCAATGTTTATTCATAATAAGTAATGTCAAAAGTATGCAGTAATCACTTGAGATCATTACATATGAAAGTTGATAGAGAAAAAAATGCAAATTATAAACAAGAGAGAGCTCCTGCAATGCATCAGCTGAGCTATTTCTTGACAAAGCAGGGAAGTGTTATTCTTTCATTTAGAGTGCTATGGTGTGCTCCTTTGGCACGCTTAGCACAAAGCTTTGGTGCCAGGATGAGAAGACCTATTCTCTTAAAGCTTCCTTGTGTAGACAACAGAGAGAGGCAATGACGTTGGGGCAAGAGGGCAGATAATGCAGTTCTCAGCTTGTGGAAGTGCTTGCTTTCTCTGCTGATTATCTGAGAAAACAAGTCTCCTACTTTAGCTGTGTAAATTACATCCATATAGTTTAGGCATATAAAGTAATCCGTATTTAGTTGGTGTGGATGTAGTCACCCATGCTCAAGAAAGATAGAGGGAAACTGAAGCAAGTGAAGACAAAACCTGGTGAGGTGATAAGCAAAAGTCATGTGAAATGCATGACAGGGTGAATAGCAAAAGGACAGAAGACCAAATTAATCTGTAGCTGTATCATGGCAGATATGATGATAGTTTGATAAAAGTACAGACTGCCTGTGCATGCCTATAGATTAGGAATCAGAAGAAGATTCTTAACTGATAGGCTAAGGAACCAACGTGTATTTGGAACAGTAGAGGGGCAAAAAGTCTGAATATTCCGAAGACAGCTCTTAATATGTATTCGAAGGGGTTCCTATAGACTGCATGCCATTGCACAAACAGCTTAATGACTTTTGAGTTCTGTGGTCTGATGTGATAAAAGATCCCTGTGGTCCCTTGTGCCCGAAGGTACACAATTTGGATTTTCTGCTGGGTACAGTCAGTAGTATACAAAAGACACCCCATTTTGTTAATATGTATAATTTCATTCTCCGTGTTCCTGAAAAGAGTAAATGATTCAAGAATAAAAGGCACAGAATTTCTATTCTGCTTAGTGAGAGAGTTTCCCAGCAAATCAGGTATTTCTCATTAGCTTTAAAGGGCAGTAGTCCAGGTACATGTCTCAGTATATTAATGAAAGTATAGATTCCTCTGATATACATCCATGAGAGTATAGCTCCTCGCTCCCCCAGTCAGTACAATAAGTAAACAAATGTGTGGTTCTAGTCAGAGAATTAAAAAAAATAATGATAATTTTGTGTCTTCGTTTTAAGTCAAGCCTGAACTTCTGAAGCAGATGAGCAAAATAGCCTGCCATAAAAGATAATTTCATTTGTCAAAATGAAACTACCTTTTAGTATTAATACTGTAATGAAATGGTTTGAAATATGAACTAAGAATCTTAAGGAAAAAGATGCCCACTGTTCCCATGTTCAGTAGTTACTTTTATAAACAATTACATCCATGTAAAAAGCTTTATGATTTTATTTTCATCATTGTCAGGCTGAGCTGTGTAGCTGTCATCCTTTGCAGTCTTCCCTCCAGTGACAACCACATTGACAACATGTTATACTCCACATTGATTTTACAGTTAAGGAGCTGATTGTGATATATAGGGATTTTAAGAATTCAGCTGAGAGGCTGACTTTTGCCTTTTATCATTCCATTAAAATTTTATAACCATCTTTTTCATGTCATTTCATCCATGAATTCTTACTTTAGAAAGTGATAGCTACTGCTGCGAGCATAACTTTTCTCATGTTCAGAGCTTTTTATTGTATTAGCAAACTATCCCAATTATAGTTAATACTCATGTTTTACATAATTGTGGTGACCCTTTCAACCAAGCAGTATCGTGCTAGTTGATTTGTATATAGAATTAGATGATTCTGCTTGCCATTTAAAAAGAAGCTACACCGAATGAGTATTGGGGACCAGGATTTAATGCTTTCCTATCCAGTGGGGCCAATTAAGCATCTCTCAAACGTCTTGTTTGAACTCAGAGAGTCTTAAAAGTCTTTCTTTTAAAAGGGCAGTAGGGAATGTGTGGGTAGGTATGCTAGCTACCAAAATATGCTGTTTTGAGGGGAGGGGGAGGGACGAGGGGGACCCAAAGTTTGAGTTTGACAGCTCCTTCCATACATTACAGATCGTCTTTAAGGAATATGTCTAAACGCTGAGGGGGTTGAAGCACAGGTTCAACTAATTACCATGAATGTTTCACCTGTAATGGCAGCAACTTATTCAGCAGGAATAAAAAGGCTTATCGGATGTTCCCTTACAACAAACTGCTTGATTGTTGTAAGGGTTTCTTTTGTTTTGGTGGGGTGGGTTTTTTTTCCTCCTGCAGAAGCTCACAGTATGGTAGCTTATTTATGAGGTATAATTAGATAAAATGCAAGTTTGTAGCTCAGTGGCAAATATTATATCTTTCAACTTCCCTCCCCCGTTAAAACTAGATTTTGCAGCAACTTATTTTCAAGGTCTTCAATTCCAGAGAAAATTTTCCTCTTCCCCTTCACCCCAGCAAAATTTTCAGTTTACAGAACATACATCTCATTCACATTTACACCTCCACCTCTCTATCTTTCAGTGAAGTCTAAATAATGGACCAAATTTTGTTCCAGCTTATGACCTAATTGATTTTGCCCAAGAGTACATGCGAATAGAATTGAATTACTCTTTACAACAGATCATTTTCTATACTTGTAAATTCAGAGATCTAAATTAATCCTAGAGTGCACAAGCATTAAATATAGAACTCCATCCTTATTATCACTGTGAGTAGAACAGGATATGTGATATGGATGAGTTTTATGGAGTTGCTTTGTGATGCATCATATAATGAAAGAAAAAACAGTTACTTTTTCAAATTTAAAAGGAAAAAAAAATTAAAGCTTGCTATCCCAATTTTACATCACTGTTTCCACAGACATCAGTGGAATAATCCTGATTTACCGCTTTCTGTGTGTAGGAGGAGAATTGGGACTTTTGACTGCTTCAGCTGTTATTCTAAAATAAAGAAGGAGCCACTTTCTGTGCTGGATTTATTTGTTTCTAGGGTTCCTTCCTCCCACCCCCATTTCTCTCATTGCTTAAAAATTATCAGGAATTATTTAACTTCTAGTGAAGTGAATTATTCTTCCTATAGAGATAATGTTGCTTGTGGTTTGGACAGTGTACTGCTTCACTAGGAATTAAATGATGGTGCTGTTGACTGCCATGGAATTCATATATGCTATGTCCTGTCCCAGAGTCATAGCACACCCACAATCACAATTTTGCATTTTCAACCCTTACCATTTGAAACTTAGCCCCCCCACCCCAAATCCCCAAACCTAAAGCTATTTTAAACAATTACTAAATCCAAGTATATCTTTTTTTAAGATTTCAATAAAATGTAATGTTCACAGAAAAATCTCATAAATGTCAAAATTGCTATGGGCAGAATAGGGGGGAATATAGTATTTTCTTGATCTGCTGTAGCAATTTATAGATTTCAGGATGTGGTTTATAAGAATGCTAAATGTTCTGGAATTACAGCTGTTACTGATCAGTGATTGAGCCAGAT